>NW_021264474.1:0-3060 GCF_002162155.2 Triticum dicoccoides
TTGGGGGTTTTGGGTGGTTAATTTAGGTGTTTCATATATTGTGTTAGCTAGCTAATTAATAGAGAGAAGTGTCCTCTCTTATGTCCGTGCTTGGTCGACGCTACGTACTATATACATAAGTGATCGAGAGAACCATTGAGTACAGAAGTTCGTCATGCATACCGAGAGAAGTGATCGATCGACCTCTCCTTCTTGGAGAGATTGGTCGAACAACAAGTTTTCGTATCATGTATCCGACGCTACTGGCTACATACATGGTCAATATAGATGATCTCTTAATTACAATCCCCTAGCAATTGAAATCAACTTCCACATGGTATTTTCCGGCTTTATTGATGACGTGGTCAAGAAAGAATCCCGCCAATTCCTCTTGAATTGCTTTCATGCGATCTGGTTCTAGGAGTTCATTCCGCATCTGCCATGTCTAATTTGAAAAGGGGGTTAATTAATACATATATATAAATGAAACCCAACAGAAATGATGGTGTAATAAAATGAAATTGCGAATATTATTGCTTACGCACTTCATATTGTCTTTGAGAGTAGCTCCGCTTGTTTTTCAAAGTCGCATTGTGGATGAACTTGCACACGTAGTATCCACAGAAATCATTCCCTTGTTCCTGCCACAAGCACTTTACGAGAAATAGAGGTCAATCAAACTGATAATGAAGCATTATAAATGGCATTGATGAAAGTATATATAGCTATAGAATCAACGGGAGATGCGTGCAACTAGCTAGCCAGTAGTACTTACTTTCGGGTATGTATATCGCAGCTCCTTCGGTAGTCCCGAAGCTTCTGCGGTGAACTGTTTCCAAACCCTGCAAGACAAAGAAAATAATTATTATTACTTGAGATATCAGGAAATGAACAAGAAGTTGCCGATGTGGTGCGATAATGATCGATTGAACTTACTTGTTGAGCATTTCAGTCATGTCCGCATAGGTTTCGGGATCTTTCCGTCTCGAGTCTAAGACGGTTACTAGTCCCCGCTCAAGCTTAATCTCTAGAAGAACATAGTGGTACCTGCGCATGCATGCATAACTCATCAATTACATTACTATAACCTCGCTCGAGTAATAAGGGAAACCGAATATGCACACGACAGTAACACTCACTTGCCGTTGTAAGGAAAGAGTATGGTATCTTTGTTTTGATTTTTTTATCAACGATCGTAGCAAGTTGTCCTCGGCCTCTTTTTCATGCTTTTTAACCAAAAATTCATCTATGATATTTGTGTTAATGAACCCAATATCACAAATTTCTTGTTTTTTGCACTCGACGATCTTCAGTCTGCATAATATATTGAGCATAATTAATTATAAATACATGCAATGAAAGAGCCGAGCTATATATAGAGACTTACTGACAGAAATAGTACTTATAGGCAGTAGAAAAAGCCCGTTAATTTATCGAGGGCCTTTTGATTGAAGAACGCGAAGAACTCCTCAAATGGAACACACAACAGATCAGTTCCAACGCGGTCGTGCTCCTCTTTAATGTTCAGATACAAACTATTCGTCCCCCCACACTCTGTGCAGGTTTTCATGTACCAAGTATGGAATCTTCGCATCATCGTTGTTAGAGATTTTTCATCTTTGACGAGAGGCTTCCCGTACTCGTATCTGTGTTCGTCCACCTCCAGGAAATCAGGAAGTGCATTGTCAGGCAGGTAATCTTATAGATTGCCATAACCGGCCACCATCCCCAGAGCATTAGCGACGATGTCGCCGCTAGACACATTGAGCGGGGGGCACGATTGGTTTGCTTGTTCACCGAGCTGGTCAATTTTTTTCGCAGCTGCTCGTTCTCTTGACCTTTGATGTCTGACAGTACTTCCCGACCGCTCTGCTTGGAGATATGTCTGTTCAGTAATGCGCTTATAGTTGGTTCTCGGCGGAGACTTTGCCGGTTTCCTCAGGGCATCGAGAGTGCGCTTTGCTTTCACCGGATCTACCTTCTCCTCCGGAGGTGGATGTCTCTTTGCTTTCACCCCTTCAAAGAACTCCTTCACTTGGGTCCGCACGATTGTATCATTTTCCTCCTCGGTCCTCTCATATGGTAATTTCTCTAGAGGCTTGAGAGGTGGACCGTATCTGTATTGCCTCCCGCCTCTGGTTGTGCTGCTAGACGCCGGAGCAGACGGAGCGGCTGCGGCGTCTGTCTTCTTTTGTGCTTGCTTACGGGGCGGAGGAGAAGCACTATGACGCGCCGGAGCAGCCGGGGCGGCGGTGGGTCTCTTCCGCCCTTGCTGGCGAGGCGGAGAAGGAGGAGGCTGCTGGCTGCTCGGGAGCGCCGGCGCAGGCGGAGAAGGAGGCGGAGTGCCGCCACGCGCCGGAGAAGGAGGCGGAGTGCCGCCACGCGTGCCCTGATCGTCACTCGCTGGAGGAGGAGGCAGTGGAGGAGGCGGAGTGCCCTGACTCGCCGGAGGAGGAGGAGGAGGCGGAGGCGTCCATTTCGGAAGGTTGATGAGCTCCTTCCGCCATAGGCATGGAGTCTTCAGAGCAGAACCCAGCCTAGTCTCCCCTTCACCGGTAGGGTGGTCAAGTAGGAGGTCCTCAAATCCCTCCGTTATTTCATCCACCATCACCCTAGCATATCCTTCTGGAATCGCCCGGCAGTGATAAGTTGCTCCGGGTCCAGTAGGATAAACAGAGCCAACAGCCGCCTGGACCTTCAAATTCATCCATCGCACCATAATGTGGCAATTTTGAGACTCCGTGATAGCATCCATGGGATAGCTGGCAGAAGACATGCTCCGGCTGAAGCAGCTCGGTGGAAGCCATGCTGCTTCTCCGCTGAGATGGCGGGGTAGCTTCGGGGGAAGCTTCGGCAGGTCATTTGCTGTGATCTGCTGCTTCTCGTTCCTCTAGCCCCATTACCCTTTTGTGCAGCGCCTGCAGTTGGCCCTGCTCCAGTTTCTTCCTCCTCTCGTGGGTTTTGTAACCCCCTACGTCCGGAAAACCAACCTTCCACGGAATGGAGCCTGGCGTGCCTCGTGTCTGTCCAGGGTGCTCAGGATTCCTGAGGGCCATTATGAGCTCGTCCTTCTCCCTGTCT
>NW_021264475.1:0-789 GCF_002162155.2 Triticum dicoccoides
GGGGGTAATACTCGATGACAGATCAAAGTAGAGGTTGGACCGGGGTATTGCTCTACAGAAGACAAGTGCTAAAACTTGCACGAGAAATGGTATTTAAAGGAGAACATGGTCATAACCACGATTGCAAAAAGGCCAGATCTCAGATATAAGATGAACTTATACCAAGGGAATAATTGATTTTAAAAGAAGCTTCGATGAGAAGATGTACATCGTGTCCATGGGCATGAACGCAAAGTTCAAGGTCGACTCCCACTTCTCCAATGCACAACCTTTCATTCACTTCTCGTGCTCAATGAAGTTGTAGTTTTGAAATTGTATCTGGCAAAATACCAGAAGAGTACGACTCGTGAAAACTTTTGAGTTCACACCTATTAAGGAAGGCATAGGTTCAACCCATCGGGGCATCTTAGAATCATATACCAGAATCTTTAGAAGTAATTAACTCAAGCTCGAAGACAGAGCATGGTTAAGAGAGCAGAGGATACAATTTACCAAAGGCATTATGTATCAGAGGAAAGGCTCACAAGGTTATTGAATATGAAGGGCGTTGTCAGATAAAATCCAACAAAGGATCTGGTGGTCCACAAGGGATCTGACGTGAGCATCGGTACTCAACTAGAGGAAGAAGATTGCAAGGAGATCAGATTATAGAAACAACTGACTAACTCAATTGTCAAATGCAAAGGAATTATGATTTCCAAATCAAGGGATCAGAAGCAATGCTCTGATTAGGGATGGATAAGTTGAATAGCCTTATGGTACAATCAACGACAATTGGATTGGTCGAGA
>NW_021264476.1:0-1636 GCF_002162155.2 Triticum dicoccoides
GTTTGTTATCCAGGAAATACAAAAGTTTGGATTGTTGAATGCATTCTGAATTCTAGCTATACAAAAGTTTTTTCCTTCTGAAATGTGTTTTTCTTCTTCTTCCTGTTTTGAGTAGTTTGCGTAAGTTTTCTGAAATGATGATGTATTTTTCTTAATTCAGCGAACCGTGAGATGGACTTAGAAGAAGAAACTGTCTCCTGATTGCAGTTGATTAATTAGTATATATGTTGTAGACTTGTAGCATACCTACCTCTATATGGTTTTATATTTCAACTTGATTTCTGAATATTCCAAACCACACGCGAAGTCCTTTCTTACAAGAAGAAGTTTCTCTTCATAACAGTGAACAAAACTACTGTCAATCAGCTCAGTTCTAGTGCTGTTGGATTTTTTTAATTGGCTTCTTGCAGTTTTGAAAATTCAGTTTATTCGGTTGCTGAAAATTCAGTTAATTCAGTTAGGCACACAAATTTCAGAACTTTTGTGTGCCCTAGTACTTGGTGTTTGTAGAAAACCAGGAGTGTCGATGGGACTAGAATTCACTTGTTCTTATATGGGTTTGTAAAACTTGTTCATGTACTGAACTACTAATGCCTTGTGATGCTCTGAATTACTTGTGATGCCTCTGAATTACTTGTGATCACATTGATAAAGACTTGTAAAGATGATGATCATCTTTAACAGAAAACAATTTGTGATGATTTTGCTAGTTTGCTGGGTTTTGTCTCCGACCATCGTGTCGTGATGATTTTGCAGGTACCCCGAGAGGCCCTTGAGTTTGCCGGAATGTCGATTAACTTCCATTTCGGCAAATTCGGGTACTCCATATGTCCTATTTTCAGCAAAGGTTATGCTGAAATTTTCCGTGAATTTTAGCATGACTTTGCTAAAAATAGGACATATGGGGTACTTGTGACTAATGCATAGGCCGGGGTATCTTAGTAGTTAATTAAGTAGGATCAAGTGCCCCGGCGTACTTGTGACTAATGCATGGCTTTTAGGGTGCCTCGGTGTCGATAAAAACCGAAATGATGAAAAGTTAGGCTTTTAGGGTGCCTTGGCGTCGAAAAACCCTCAATGATAAAAGCTTAGATTTTAGGATGCCTCGGTGTCGACAAACCCTAAATGATGAGACCATGATCTTGTTCCTTGACAATAACCAACTTTTTGACCAAACTTTGTTTCTATTTAGAGAGAAACATGGCCCACAACGATAAGGCCGGGGGTTCGGGCGGCAAGGCATTCTGGGAGCTGTCCCAGGAGATGGAGGAACAACCTCACTTGTATGAGGCCGCCGCCTTCCCCACCGATCCTGAGACCACGGATGGTGCCGCCGAGGATGACCACACTGATGCCACCACTGATGGTGCCGCCGAGGATGCCACCACTGATGATGGCGGCGCACGCACAGATAGCAGCCAGCCGAAGAGGCAACGGAAGGACCGGCGCCCGATCGTGCTCCGCACCCTCAAGGAGGAAGTTACTGAAGTGGACTCCAACGGGAATCCAACGGCGCCCGAACGAATAGTCAAGGGGTACTCGCTTCAGCTCGGGTGCATTGTCCGGAGCACCGTCTCGATCAACACCGAGAACCTAAGGCATCCTGACCGAGGGAATTTGCGCCACCTCCTCTTCA
>NW_021264477.1:0-1660 GCF_002162155.2 Triticum dicoccoides
CCGCCGCCACTGACTGGTGGGCCCCGCTCCACCTCATCTTCCCCAACCTCCCGCTTCTCCCGCAGGATGAGCACGCGCACGCGCTCCCGAACCCGCCGGCCGAAGCTCTCGGGATAGAGCTTATCCCGCTGCTCCCCGACGCCCTCCCCTCGCCTATATAAAGGCCAAGACCCCCCTCTTCCATCCTCGCCGTCCCGCATCTTCCCACGCCGCCCCTACCGCTCGTCGTCGCCGTTCGCATCTCGCCGGAGCTCCGAGCCCCGCCGTCCTCGCCCCGCCCCGTCCGGACGTCGCCGACGCACGCCGCCACCACCTTCGCGACGCCCTCGACGCGCCGCACCTCCCCGTCTTCTTCCCCGACGCCGAGGACTGCCGTAGCCGCCGTCCCCTCCGCCACCGACGCCGCGCCGCCGTCTTCGTCGTCGCCGGCCACCACCTCCAGCCCACTGTAAGCCGCCGCCCCACCCTCGCCCGTTAGATCGGACCCCAACGGTCCAGATTAGATTAGGTTCGGTTTTTTTTTATTTTGCGAAGAGGTACGCGGTTAACCGCGGTTCCCTTAGACCGGCCGGTTTTATTTAAACCGAGCGTCGGTTTTTCTTTGTTAGCCGCCGCCACTGTTTTCCTTATTTAGCGGCCGTTCGCCGTATAACCTCCGCAGCGGACGCAGCTCGGCCAGCCACGAGCCACCACGTGGCCAGGGACTTGTTTGCGATGGTTTTCTTCTTTGTGTAGTCCCTGTAATTAGCAGATTAGTCCCTAAACTTCGCGTAGCCACAACTTTTTAACCGTAGATCCAAACTCGATGAAACCAGCGGCAAATTCTTCGTATTGTTTAGATCTATCCAGTGGTATCCTTTTTGCAAACTTTTGACAGATTCAAATTTGAATTTATTCAGATTTGAATTCGAACTTCAAATGGCCATATCTCCCAAACCGTAACTCCGATTAAGTTGATTCTTTTTGCACTTTGTCACCGTAGCCAAACCCTATCACTTGGACCTTTGTCACAATAATTTTCACACACTAGAATCTGCCCATTAATATTTTTACTAGTATGCATAGTACGCACTATAGTTCACATCACTCTTTGAACCATAGGCCTATGTCGTTTTGCATCTAGAATATTTTTCATGCTAGTTAAGTGTGATGTTTGTTCATTTGGTTTTTCCGAGACTTTTGCTTTGCATGTTCTTCTTGGTTCTCTTGAATGTTTGTTTATCTCCTTTGCGATAGATTGCCCGGAGTGCGAAGCAGAATATTTTCAGTCTTTAGAGTTCAACCAGCAGTACCAAGGCAAGTTGCATCTTGATCATGTTTCCTTACCTATGTTTTTATTATGCACTTAGTTCTTTGCGGTAGGACTGCATGGTAGGAATTGATGCCGCATGACTATGCTTTTCACCCAGTAGTTCATTGAGGTAGGTCTGAACCATATGACATTGTCGCCATCGTTTTACATTATGTTGCTTCGCTAAGTAGACGTGGATTGGGGAGTGAACATTGTAAAGTATGAGTAACAATGTAGTAAGTAGGACCTAAGATAATTAATGAACTACCTGGGCGGAAACTTGATGGAATGGTGGCGAAGTACAGTGGGGCACGCATGGGAAATCCATGGTGGTGCACCACTAGTGGACCGTCCGCTCAGGCTCAAAGA
>NW_021264478.1:0-1698 GCF_002162155.2 Triticum dicoccoides
AATTAAAAGTAATTAGTTTAGCTAATTAGCCACTAACATGTGGGGCCCATCAGCTAATTAACCTTAGTTTAAGTTAAAATAAGCTCTGTTAAGTAACAGAGGCTGACAGGTGGGTCCCCCGTGTCAGTTTTGACCAGTCAACCGGACTGTTGGCTGCTGACGTCACTCCTACGTCATGCTGACATCATTTTCCTTTTCTGTTAATATAAATAATTCCAGAATATGTTTAAAACTTAGAAAATTCATATAAAATAATCTATAACTCGGATGAAAATGTTTTCTATATGAAAGTTGCTCAGAAAAATCCAACGAATCCGAATACGCGGTCCGTTCATCTGTAACATGCCCCTAGCATGCTGAACTTGGGACATTCCCCCTCCGGTCATCTGTCTGACACAGGTCCGGAACCGGGAAAACATTCCCGGTTGAATTCCCCCTTCACCTTTATCGTGTAGCCATACGTTAGGTCACTCCCGGCACCACATATTGCCACGTTATGCTTTGTGATGCTTGTTTGCTTTATATTTACTGTTTCTTCCCCCTCTTCTCTCCGGTAGACCCCAAGGCCGCTGATGCCCCGGTGATCGACTACGTCGTCGACAACGACCCCTCCTTGCCAGATCAACCAGGCAAGCCCCCCCTTTGATCATCCCGATATCGCCCATTCCTTTCTCTCATGCTTGCATTAGATTTTGCTACTGTTATTGTATGCTCCTATTCTGATGCATAGCCTGCTTTTGTACCTGTTATTGTACCTTACCTGCTTATCCTAATCTGCTTAGTATAGGTTGGTTAGTGATCCATCAGTGACCCCCCCACCTTGTCCTTGTTGCCCCTGCTTCATCATTGAAGACCCGTTCAACGGGATTGAAGACCAGGCCCCGGCACCGCACATCACTTTCCCCTATGTTGCTCGACACTGCTGGGTTACTATCGAGTGCCGAGGGTGAGACCTCTACAGCACTTCTGGTGTTAACCCTGTAGTGTAGCTATTCGGTCGTGGTCATCGAGGGTGATTTCCTCTTTAACCACTTCCGATACGGCTCTGTCGTGCAACCCCTCAAGTGTGAACCTCGGGGGTGATTCCTCTTACGTTCACCTTGATGATTACATTGAGTGGAATTTACCGGGGGTGATTCCTCGGGTTTTCCCCTTGATGTTTAAACACACAGTTACTATGGTTACTATGACTTTACACTGAACCATGTTACTAAAGACGGGTCGACCCTGAGGGGTGCCCGCGCGAGCATAATTGCGAGTGATGAGGAGTCGGGTTGACCTGGAAGGTGCCCGTGAGATAATTACGAGGCGTGGCCGGGCATTCTTAGCCCTTGCCACAAGTCCTCGAGACGGGGCAACGGGGTCACATCTTTCGTGAGTCTCTGCTTGTTACCGCGCGTTCCTAATCCACTACGATTTGGATATTTGATCCGAGGGGCCTCTGGCCTGATAGCACTAACCATCACGTGGGCATAGTATGGGCGTTCTGCGTCGTGTACATCAGCCGAAGCTTAATAGACGTCAGCGACGGAGCGGCGCGCGCCGGGTTGGACTGGTAAGCTCCTGCCTTTTTAGGGAGGTAGCTAGGTCTGCTCACCGGCCGCCCACGCAACGTGCAGGAGTTCCCGGGGAGATGGCCCATGACCCCTGGGGGCATAGGTTTAGTCCGGCGTGCTGGCCTCTCTATTAAGCCTAGGT
>NW_021264479.1:0-1034 GCF_002162155.2 Triticum dicoccoides
GAGACTCCTCGTCATGTCCCCGATCTCATCCGGGACTCCGAACTCCTTCGGTACATCAAAATGCATAAACTCATAATATAACTGTCATCGTAACCTTAAGCGTGCGGACCCTACGGGTTCGAGAACAATGTAGACATGACCGAGACATGTCTCCGGTCAATAACCAATAGCGGGACCTGGATGCCCATATTGGCTCCTACATATTCTACGAAGATCTTTATCGGTCAGACCGCATAACAACATACGTTGTTCCCTTTGTCATCGGTATGTTACTTGCCCGAGATTTGATCGTCGGTATCCAATACCTAGTTCAATCTCGTTACCGGCAAGTCTCTTTACTCGTTCCGTAATACATCATCTCACAACTAACATATTAGTTGCAGTGCTTGCAAGGCTTATGTGATGTGCATTACCGAGCGGGCCCAGAGATACCTCTCCGACAATCGGAGTGACAAATCCTAATCTCGAAATACGCCAACCCAACATCGACCATTGGAGACACCTGTAGTACTCCTTTATAATCACCCATTTACGTTGTGACGTTTGGTAGTACCCAAAGTGTTCCTCCGGTAAACGGGAGTTGCATAATCTCATAGTCGTAGGAACATGTATAAGTCATGAAGAAAGCAATAGCAACATACTAAATGATCAGGTGCTAAGCTAATGGAATGGGTCATGTCAATCAGATCATTCTACTAATGATGTGACCTCGTTAATCAAATAACAACTTATTGTTCATGGTTAGGAAACATAACCATCTTTGATTAACGAGCTAGTCAAGTAGAGGCATACTAGTGACACTCTGTTTGTCTATGTATTCACACATGTATTATGTTTCCGGTTAATACAATTCTAGCATGAATAATAAACATTTATCATGATATAAGGAAATAAATAATAACTTTATTATTGCCTCTAGGGCATATTTCCTTCAGTCTCCCACTTGCACTAGAGTCAATAATCTAGTTCACATCGCCATGTGATTTAACAGCAATAGTTCATATCACCATGTGATTAACACCCATAGTTCACAT
>NW_021264480.1:0-1486 GCF_002162155.2 Triticum dicoccoides
GTTAGCTCCAAAATAACTTATGTTAGCACAAAATGATCAAGTTTACATAATAAGCTTATAGTCTTCTTCTTATTCTTCTTCTTTTCCAAAACTCTTCTTATTCTTCTTCTAGTGTTCTTCTTCTTCTAGTATTCTTCTAGTCTTCTTCTTTTTCTTCTTCTAACTTCTTGTTTATCATTTTGCAGATTTGATTTAATTGACGGAAGCTTGCATGGATGGAGTGCTTCTTTTCCACTTGTGTTTTTATTTTGTATCAATGTGAAACTTTTGTGAATTGATGGATAACGGTGTTGGATGAACAATGTGAAACTTTTGTAATATGTAACGACGGAACTATGTGTTGGCTATGTATGTATATATGATGAAACTTGTGTGTTGGATATGATTGTTATATGGATGCTTGTTGTATATATATGTGTTGAATATCTCATATGTGAAATAGTGACATGAGATTAAGAAAAAACAAAAAAAAATTTAAAAAATTGTTACTAATGGAGCACTACCATGTGGTGCGCTACAAGTATGGCAGATAATAGTGGCGCACTGTGGGCAATACTTATGGCGCACTACGTGGTGCGCCATTAGAATACCAGATTCTAATGGCGCACCAGTGGTGCGCCATTACTAAAAAATACTAGTGGCGTGATACTAATGGCGCATTACCAGTGCGCCATTAGTAGGCCTTTTCCTAGTAGTGTGGCCTTCTTGGCAGCGCCGGTGTCGTTGGATCCCAGGACGGCAAGCACAGCCTTGCCTTTGCGCTTTCTGTTACGGCGCCGACCCTTCTTCGTCGGGGCGGCGGTATCGTTGTCTGTGGAGTCGGTTTCCGTGCTGCGTCTTCGCCGGGGTACTCCCTCCCCTCTTCAGCTCGAGCGCACCTAACGGCCAGAACATAAAGTTCGGCCACATCTTTGACCTTGTTCATCACCAGCACTTCACGCATCTTGCGGTTGCGCCCATTCTGATGGAATGCGTTGATCAAGGGGGCGGGGTGAACGTCCGGGATGTTGTACTGCACCCGACTGAACCTCTGGATGTACTTGCATAGGTTTTCCCCTTCTTTCTGGGGGATGATATGCAGATCGCTCGCCTGGCAATGAGCTTGATGGACTCCAGCGAAGGCGCCAACAAACTCATGACACAGGTCCGACCAAGAAGAAATGGAATCCACTGCAAGTGCATCAACCATGCCATGACATTGGGCTTAAGTGCCAACTGGAAGTAATTGGCAAGCACCTTGTCGTCACGGGCTCCAGCAGCTTGCATCACAATGGTGTAGATGCTGAGGAACTATGACGTGTGAGTCTTGCCGTTGTACTTCTCGCCAACGTCGGGCTAGAACATGCGGCGGGAGGGCCACTGAAACTGCCGCAGCTCACGGGTAAAGGCTGGGCAACCCACCTCGTAAGGTAGGCCACTGTAGCCTCTAGGTGTCGGGTGGTCCATAGTGGGCCCATCCTGCCTATCTGACTGGTGGCGTGCATCA
>NW_021264481.1:0-689 GCF_002162155.2 Triticum dicoccoides
GGGCGACGGCGGGCGGCGTCGACGGCGGGCGGCGTCGAGGGCGAGGGCGCGGCAGGCCTTCGGCGCGGCAGAGAACGAGCGGAGAAATGGAGGCGACGGGTCGGGCGCACGTATTTATAGCCCCCCCTTTAGTCGCGGTTGGGGAGGCGACCCGCGACTAAAGGGCCTTTAGTCGCGGTCGGGGAGGCGACCCGCGACTAAAGGGTAACCTTTAGTCGCGGTTGGGAAGGCGACCCGCGACTAAAGGATAACCTTTAGTCGCGGTTGGGGAGGCGACCCGCGACTAAAGGACTTTTTCGTTCCCGCGCGCAACCACCTTTAGTCGCGGCTGGTCAGGCCAACCGCGACTAAAAGTATTTTCCAAATACTTTTTCTTTTTCAAAATGTTAAAAATACAAATAATATATCAAAAAATTCAGAAAAATAAAACTAATTCAATTCAAAATTCTAAAAATACAAATAATATATCAAAAAATTCAGAAAAATAAAACTAATTCAATTCAAAATTCTAAAAATACAAATAATATATCAAAAAATTCAGAAAAAAAAACTAATTCAATTCAAAATGTTAAAAATACAAATAATATATCAAAAAATTCAGAAAAATAAAACTAATTCAATTCAAAATTCTAAAAATACAAATAATATATCAAAAAATTCAGAAAAATAAAACTAATTCAATTCAAAAT
>NW_021264482.1:0-1703 GCF_002162155.2 Triticum dicoccoides
CCCCGACTGTTACTTTGTGGCGGAGCGGCAGGGCAGGTTGAGACCACCTAGGAGACAGGTGGGCCTGGCCCTGTTCGGCGTTCGCGGATATTTAACACGCTTAACGAGATCTTGGTATTTGATCTGAGTTGGCTACGAGCCTATACGCACTAACCATCTACGCGGGAGTAGTTATGGGTATCCCGACGTCGTGGTATCAGCCGAAGCACTTCGTGACGTCAGCGACTGAGCGGCGCGCGCCGGGTTGGACTGCGTTAACGCAACTTCCTTTGTAATGGAGGTTGCTAGGTCTGCTCACCGGCCGCGTACGCAACGTGCAGGTGTGCTCAGGGCGATGGGCCCAGACCCCTGCGTGCTTAGGTTTAGACCGGCGTGCTGGCCTCTCCGTTGAGCCTAGGTGGGGCTACGACGTGTTGATCTTCCGAGGCCGGGCATGACCCAGGAAAGTGTGTCCGGCCAAATGGGATCGAGCGTGTTGGGTTATGTGGTGCACCCCTGCAGGTAAGTTAATCTATTCGAATAGCCGTGATCTTCGGTAACAGGACGACTTGGAGTTGTACCTTGACCTTATGACAACTAGAACCGGATACTTAATAAAACACACCCTTCCAAGTTCCACAGACAACCCGGTGATCGCTTTTCTACAGGGCGACGAGGAGAGGATCGCCGGGTAGGTTTATGCTATGCGATGCTACTTGGAGATGCTACTTGGAGGACGTTAATCTACTCTCTTCTACATGCTGCAAGTCGGAGGCTGCCAGAAGCGTAGTCTTCGACAGGATTAGCTATCCCCCTTTTATTCTGGCATTCTGCAGTTCAGTCCACCGATATGGCCCTTTACACATATACCCATGCATATGTAGTGTAGCTCCTTGCTTGCGAGTAGTTTGGATGAGTACTCACGGTTGCTTTTCTCCCTCTTTTCCCCTTTCCCTTCTACCTGGTTGTCGCAACCAGATGCTGGAGCCCTGGAGCCAGACGCCACCATCGACGATGACCCCCTACTACACCGGAGGTGCCTACTACTACGTGCAGCCCGCTGACGACGACCAGGAGTAGTTAGGAGGATCCCAGGCAGGAGGCCTGCGCCTCTTTCGATCTGTATCCCAGTTTGTGCTAGCCATCTTATGGCAACTTGTTTAACTTATGTCTGTACTCAGATATTGTTGCTTCCGCTGACTCGTCTATGATCGAGCTCTTGTATTCGAGCCTTCGAGGCCCCTGGCTTGTAATATGATGCTTGCATGACTTATTTTATTTGTAGAGTTGTGTTGTGATATCTTCCCGTGAGTCCTTGATCTTGATCGTACACATTTGCGTGCATGATTAGTGTACGGTCAAATCGGGGGCGTCACAGTAGGATAATTCCTTTTTTAATTTAGTAGCCCCAACACATTGAAGCCTATGGATCCTTCCTTTCAATATAGAAATCAACATAGAATTACCTGGCCCAGATTGACCAAACGAAAAGGACTAAACCAAACCAAGAAAAGGACGCAATCCTTCCTTTAGTTTGCTCATTCGCTTAATTAGTTACATCGAAGATCTAGACAGGAGGTCCTGTGTTCAATTCCCACAATGTTGATTTATTTTGACCCAATTATTTTTCGCGGTCTCTATGAAAGCCCATAAAAGGCCCATCGACATAGAAGTACCTGGCCCAGATTGACCAAACGAAAAGGACTAAACCAAACCAAGAATAC
>NW_021264483.1:0-1076 GCF_002162155.2 Triticum dicoccoides
TCAAAACTCTACGTCAGGATGCCTTACCAGAGCGATGAAGAGACTGGGGAGTAAAAAGAATTCCTAACTCTCCGATATATAATTCCTAAATGACTCAAAACATTTTTCTAGACACAACTCGGCCGCTAAAAACGATCAAGCAATGGGGCTCCTAAGGTCGGGGAAGGCTCTGATTACCAACTTGTAACGCCCTCGATGCGGCTATATCTCCCACGTGTCGAAGCACGACTTAGAGGCATAACCGCATTGAAAGCAATGTCGCAAGTGAGGTAATCTTCACACAACCCATGTAATACATAAGGGAAAGAGATACATAGTTGGCTTACAATCGCCACTTCACACAATTACATGAATAAAGCATTACATCATCCAGATACAATCAAGGTCCGACTACGGAACCAAAATAAAAGAAGAACCCCAAATGCGACAAAGGTCCCCGATCGACCCAACTGGGCTCCACTACTGATCAAATAGAATGAAACAACACAAAGGGCAAGATCTTCATCGAGCTCCTCCTTGAGCTTGGTTGCGTCACCTACTCGGTAACATAGGCACCTGCAAACTGGTTTTGGAAGTATCTGTGAGCCACGGGGACTCAGCAATCTCGCACCTGCGAGATCAAGACTATTTAAGCTTATAGGAAGGATGTAGTAATGAGGTGGAGCTGCAGCAAGCGACTAGCATATATGGTGGCTAACATACGCAAATGAGAGCGAGAAGAGAAGGCAAAGCACGGTCGATAAAAGTATGATCAAGAAGTGATCCTATAGCAACCTACGTCAAGCATAACTCCAACACCGTGTTCACTTCCCGGACTCCGCCGGAAAGAGACCATCACGGTTACACACACGGTTGATGTATTTTAATTAAGGTCAACTTCGGGTTTTCTACAACCGGACATTAACAAATTCCCATCTGCCCATAACCGCGGGCACGGCTTTCGAAAGATAATACCCTGCAGGGGTGTCCCAACTTAGCCCATGACAAGCTCTCACGGTCAACGAAGGAATAGACCTCCACCCGAGACGTTCCGATCAGACTCGGTATCCCGGTACAACAAGACATTTCGACAGGGT
>NW_021264484.1:0-2218 GCF_002162155.2 Triticum dicoccoides
GATCGAATCTCGGGCAAGTAACATACCGATAGACAAAGGGAATTGAATACGGGATTGATTAAGTCCTTGACATCGTGGTTCATCCGATGAGATCATCATGGAACATGTGGGAGCCATCATGGGTATCTAGATCCCGCTGTTGGTTATTGACCGGAGAACGTCTCGGTCATGTCTGCATGTCTCCCGAACCCGTAGGGTCTACACACTTAAGGTTCGATGACGCTAGGGTTATAAAGGAAGTTTGTATGTGGTTACCGAATGTTGTTCGGAGTCCCGGATGAGATCCCGGACGTCACGAGGAGTTCCGGAATGGTCCGGAGGTAAAGATTTATATATGGGAAGTCCTATTTTGGCCACCGGAAAATGTTCGGGATTTTTCGGTATTGTACCGGGAAGGTTCTAGAAGGTTCCGGAGTGGGGCCCACCTGCATGGGGGGACCCACATGAACGTGGGTAGTGGGGGCAAGGCCCCACACCCCTGGTTAAGGCGCACCAAGATCCCCCCTTAGAAGGAATAAGATCATATCCCGAAGGGATAAGATCAAGATCCCTAAAAAGGGGGGATAACAATCGGTGGGGAAGGAAATGATGGGATTTCTTTCCTCCCACCTTGGCCAACGCCCCAATGGACTTGGAGGGCAAGAAACCAGCCCCTCCACCCCTATATATAGTGGGGAGACGCATGGGAGCAACACATGAAGTTCTGGCGCAGCCCTCCCCCTCTCCCAAGTCGTCCTCCTCTCCCGCGGTGCTTGGCGAAGCCCTGCAGGATTGCCACGCTCCTCCACCACCACCACGCCGTCGTGCTGCTGCTGGATGGAGTCTTCCTCAACCTCTCCCTCTCTCCTTGCTGGATCAAGGCGTGGGAGACGTCATCGGGCTGTACGTGTGTTGAACGCGGAGGTGCCGTCCGTTCTGCACTTGGTCATCGGTGATTTGAATCACGACAAGTACGACTCCATCAACCCCGTTCACTTGAACGCTTCCGCTTAGCGATCTACAAGGGTATGTAGATGCACTCTCTTTCTACTCGTTGCTGGTCTCTCCATAGATAGATCTTGGTGACACGTAGGAAAATTTTGAATTTCTGCTACGTTCCCCAACAGTGGCATCATGAGCTAGGTCTATTGCGTAGATTCTTTGCACGAGTAGAACACAAAGTAGTTGTGGGCGTTGATGTTGTACAATATGCTTACCGTTACTAGTCCAATCTTGTTTCGACGGTATTGTGGGATGAAGCGGCCCGGACCAACCTTACACGTACTCTTACGTGAGACAGGTTCCACCGATTGACATGCACTTGGTGCATAAGGTGGCTAGCGGGTGCCAGTCTCTCCCACTTTAGTCGGAACGGATTCGATGAAAAGGGTCCTTATGAAGGGTAAATAGCAATTGGCATATCACGTTGTGGTCTTGCGTAGGTAAGAAACGTTCTTGCTAGAACCCATAGCAGCCACGTAAAACATGCAAACAACAATTAGAGGACGTCTAACTTGTTTTTGCAGGGTATGCTATGTGATGTGATATGGCCAGAAGGATGTGATGAATGATATATGTGATGTATGAGATTGATCATGTTCTTGTAATAGGATTCACGACTTGCATGTCGATGAGTATGACAACCGGCAGGAGCCATAGGAGTTGTCTTTATTTATTGTATGACCTGCGTGTCATTGAACAACGCCATGTAATTACTTTACTTTATTGCTAACCGGTAGCCATAGTAGTAGAAGTAATAAGTTGGTGAGACGACTTCATGGAGACACGATGATGGAGATCATGATGATGGAGATCATGGTGTCATGCCGGTGACGATGATGATCATGGAGCCCCGAAGATGGAGATCAATGGAGCTATATGATATTGGCCATATCATGTCACAACTATATAATTGCATGTGATGTTTATTATGTTTATGCATCTTGTTTACTTAGGACGACGGTAGTAAATAAGATGATCCCTTACAAAATTTCAAGAAGTGTTCTCCCCTAACTGTGCACCGTTGCTACAGTTCGTCGCTTCTAAGCACCACGTGATGATCGGGTGTGATGGATTCTTACGTTCACATACAACGGGTGTAAGACAGTTTTACACAACGAAAACACTTAGGGTTAACTTGACGAGCCTAGCATGTGCAGACATGGCCTCGGAACACGGAGACCGAAAGGTCGAGCATGAGTCGTATAGTAGATACGATCAACATGAAGATGTTCACCGA
>NW_021264485.1:0-1566 GCF_002162155.2 Triticum dicoccoides
GAGGTAGTACCTATTACCTGTTACTTATGAAACCTTGGGAGTTACTTCTACGTTTGCTTATTATGCTATGCTATGCTAGTAGACGTGGATTGGGTGAGTGATATCCATGACAGATGTGAGATTGATAATTTTAATGGTTTATCTAAGGTGGCAACTTAAACACACATCTGGGTGGATTGAGGCACCTGATGTCTATCAGGACTTGCCTGTTTTTATTTTGGACCGCCACCCAGGCTCAAAGGGATCATAAGATTTTTCATGCTAGAAACTTCCGTGTGCAGCCACATGCTACTATGGGCTCTAGCATAGTTGACTAAGTTGTGCGAACTCTTACGGGGTAGACTAGCAGATGTAGGGGATGTAGGTGTACCGGTTTACCCCACATGTAAGGTGCTAGCGCTTCTGAAAGACTATGTCTCGGTCATCCGTCTTCTCAAACACCATGTAGTGCGAGAAACCAAATGGAGGCGATCGAGTCTTGTGGGAAAAGTGCGCAAACCTCTGCAGAGTAACAAACTAATCATGATTAGCCGTGTCCCCGGTTATGGACAACTTGAGTATCTAGTACTTGAATATCGAGTGAATCTCAACATGTTACTTCTAATTAATGTTGTTGGGTTTTAATTATTTTTAATTGGGATTGAGAATGCTGTCAACCATTCTCAATGTTTCACAACCACCATGATAGTTAAACAAATTTATTCCTTTGATGTAGGGAAAAATTGGCTTTTCGCAAAAACTGTAATCATAGAGCTTTCCACCAGCCATATATGCATGTAGTATAGGCTATTCCTTCATTACTCTCTATGTGTTACATTGCCAGCATATTCCACGTGCTGACCCGTTTTCGGGCTGCAACTTTTCATGTTGCAGACTTTTCAGACGACGAGTAAGTGGTACGTTAGGGTTACGATTTCCTATACTCAACTTTGCCGTTGGTGTTGATGGGAATCCACAACCTTGTTGCTTCCGCTATATTTTGGATTGAGGTAATAGTATTTACGTTACTTTATACATGTGATTTACCTCTGTTATAAATCCTTCGAGTACTGTGTGTGTCAGCATACCGATCCAGGGATGACACGAAAGCACAGAGACTTGATCCATTCGGGTCGGGTCGCTACAAGATGGTATCAGAGCACATGTTGACTGTAGGACGTGACCCTAGAAATTGGCAAGCCCATAGTAAAGATTTTTCTCTACAACTTTCCCTTTCAAAAAGATCTTTTACCTCTCTTCTCTTCTGAGCTTATTCAAAAATTTCCTTTAGTGAGAGCATACCCTTTTCCCCTTTTGACGACACGAAGATTTGACTGATGAGACCACCCCAAGAAGTACAGGATATCAGACTAGTAAGACCATTCGGAATGAAGAGGATTTTACCATACATTATGATAATGGAAACTACAGCTGTTGAAGACTCTGAAGACTAGGAGAATTGGAGGCTCTGAAGAATCCCTAGATTTGTATGACCTAGGAAGGCTACCCTTATGGAACTTGGCAGATTATGGAAGTTGTCAATACCCGAGATCAAGGTGTATCGAAGAAAGACTGAAACAAGGAGTA
>NW_021264486.1:0-842 GCF_002162155.2 Triticum dicoccoides
CCCCAAAATGATAGCGGTAAATCAGTAAGAGACATCATAGATCGCACCATATCTAGTAAAGTACGATTACGACGTTCGGACACACCATTACGCTGTGGTGTTCCGGGTGGCGTGAGTTGCGAAACTATTCCACAGTTTTTCAAATGTACACCAAACTCGTAACTCAAATATTCTCCTCCACGATCAGATCGTAGAAACTTTATTTTCTTGTTACGATGATTTTCAACTTCACTCTGAAATTCTTTGAACTTTTCAAATGTTTCAGACTTATGTTTCATTAAGTAGATATACCCATATCTGCTTAAATCATCTGTGAAGGTGAGAAAATAACGATATCCGCCACGAGCCTCAATATTCATCGAGCCACATACATCGGTATGTATGATTTCCAACAAATCTGTTGCTCTCTCCATAGTACCGGAGAACGGTGTTTTAGTCATCTTGCCCATGAGGCACGGTTCGCAAGTACCAAGTGATTCATAATCAAGTGGTTCCAAAAGTCCATCAGCATGGAGTTTCTTCATGCGCTTTATACCGATATGACCTAAACGACAGTGCCATAAATAAGTTGCACTTTCGTTATCAACTCTGCATCTTTTGGCTTCAACATTATGAATATGTGTATTACTACTATCGAGATTCAATAAGAATAGACCACTCTTCAAGGGTGCATGACCATAAAAGATATTACTCATATAAATAGAACAACCATTATTCTCTGATTTAAATGAATAACCGTCTCGCATTAAACAAGATCCAGATATAATGTTCATGCTCAACGCTGGCACCAAATAACAATTACTTAGGTCTAATATTAATCCCGAAGGTAGATGTAGAGGTAG
>NW_021264487.1:0-1079 GCF_002162155.2 Triticum dicoccoides
CTAAAGGTGGAAAGAGATACTTCATGACATTGATAGATGATTCCACTAGATATTGCTATGTGTATCTGTTAAATACTAAAGATGAGGCTCTACACTACTTTAAAATCTATAAGGCAGAAGTTGAAAATCAACTTGAAAAGAAAATTAAACGAGTCCGGTCAGATCGTGGTGGAGAGTACTTCTCGAGTGAGTTTGATTCCTTCTGTGCGGAACATGGCATTATTCATGAGAGGACGCCTCCCTATTCACCCCAGTCAAACGGGGTTGCCGAGCGGAAAAACCGTACTCTAACTGATTTGGTTAACGCCATGTTAGATACATCGGGTTTATCCAAGGCATGGTGGGGGGAGGCTATATTGACGGCATGTCATGTCCTGAATAAAGTTCCGACAAAGGATAGTGAGATCACTCCCTATGAGAAATGGGCAAAGAGAAGGACGACACTCTCGTACTTGCGCACTTGGGGCTGTTTGGCGAAAGTCAACGTGCCGATCCCCAAAAAGCGTAAGCTTGGACATAAGACCGTGGACTGCATTAATTTGGGCTACGCTAAGAACAGCGTTGGCTATAGATTTCTAGTAGTGAAATCTGAGGTACCTGACTAGTAGATCGGTACAATTATGGAGTCTAAGGATGCTACATTCTTTGAGGATATTTTTCCTATGAGAGATATGCAAAGCACTTCTAGACAGGAATCTGAGGAGACTCCTGAACCTGCCATCCCTATGGAATATTATGAACAAACACATGATGAAAATCCCGAGGAGGATGACGAGGAAACCCTTGGTAGGGGCAAGAGACAAAGGACTGCAAAGACCTTTGGTGATGATTTCTTCGTGTACCTCGTGGATGATACTCCCACTTCTATTTCAGAAGCGTATGCCTCTCCAGAAGCTGACTACTGGAAGGATGCGGTCCGTAGCGAGATGGATTCCATCATGGCTAACGGGACATGGGAGATCACTGACTGTCCCTATGGTTGCAAACCACTGGGATGTAAGTGGGTGTTCAAAAAGAAGCTTAGGCCCGATGGTACGATTGAAAAGTACAAGGCTAGGCTTGTGGCCAAGGGCTATGAC
>NW_021264488.1:0-1113 GCF_002162155.2 Triticum dicoccoides
GACCTGCAGCTGGGGTACTTCCTTCTCTTCAGGTACGACGACGATGCCAACATGCTCATCGTGAAGGTGTTCAACAAGACTATGTGTCGCATGCGCTACGCTGCCGATGATGATGCCGGTACATTCTGCCTCTTCTTATTCCTCTACATTTGGCTTTGTCTCACATCGATTGTTAACGGTCATTGTTGCATTTTGGACAGGTAATGGGAACAGCAGCAGCGACACTGGCTACAGCCAAAGCAGCAGCGACTATGGCTGTAGCGAAAGCAGCAGCGATTCTGGCTGTAGCGAAAGCAGTAGCGATTCTAGCTGTAGCGAAAGCAGCAGTGATTCTGGCAGCAGCATAGACAACAAGAAGGATGATTCGGACTGGAGTGCAGGAGAAGAGGAGCAGAGTGAGGATGAGGAGCTGCAGGATGACGATGGGCATCAGGCTGAGGATGACCTTGCGCTGGTGGTGGCTGACCAAGGGCAAGAGATGGTGGTGGCTGACCATGGGCAAGAGATGGAGGTGGCTGAGGATGACCTAGCTATGGTCGTGCCTGAAGGTGGCCTCGCGATGATGGTGGTGCCTGACAATGACCACGCACCGGTGGTGGCGCCGGCGATCCCACAGCTAGGCGACATGACCACGCCAATTGTGGTAGAAGACTACATCCCACTGCCTCCACTGCCTCCACCGCCTCGCCGCTCTAGGCGCATCAGGGAGAGGAAGGAGAAGAAGGAGAAGAACAATGCATGAGAACTGAACTTTGTCAGGTATGTCAGATCTCCTATAGGTTAGCTATCCAAAATCATATATATATATATAATTAGTTACCTATGTTATCTCTAATATGCTTAGTTTCCTATAGGTTAGCTTCATTTTTACCTAAGTTGGCTCTAATATACTAACTTAGAGCTTATATGCTTAGTTTCCTATAGGTTAGCTCCAAAATAACTTATGTTAGCACAAAATGATCAAGTTTACATAATAAGCTTATAGTCTTTTTCTTATTCTTCTTCTTTTCCAAGATGACATAGGTTAGCTTCATTTTACCTAAGTTGGCTCTAATATACTAACTTAGAGCTTATATGCTTAGTTTCCTATAGGTTAGCTCCAAAATAACTTAT
>NW_021264489.1:0-1903 GCF_002162155.2 Triticum dicoccoides
TATATATATATCATTTTGGATAGCTAACCTATAGGAGATCTGACATACCTGACAAAGTTCAGTTCTCATGCATTGTTCTTCTCCTTCTTCTCCTTCCTCTCCCTGATGCGCCTAGAGCGGCGAGGCGGTGGAGGCAGTGGAGGCAGTGGGATGTAGTCTTCTACCACAATTGGCGTGGTCATGTCGCCTAGCTGTGGGATCGCCGGCGCCACCACCGGTGCGTGGTCATTGTCAGGCACCACCATCATCGCGAGGCCACCTTCAGGCACGACCATAGCTAGGTCATCCTCAGCCACCTCCATCTCTTGCCCATGGTCAGCCACCACCATCTCTTGCCCTTGGTCAGCCACCACCAGCGCAAGGTCATCCTCAGCCTGATGCCCATCGTCATCCTGCAGCTCCTCATCCTCACTCTGCTCCTCTTCTCCTGCACTCCAGTCCGGATCATCCTTCTTGTTGTCTATGCTGCTGCCAGAATCACTGCTGCTTTCGCTACAGCTAGAATCGCTACTGCTTTCGCTACAGCCAGAATCGCTGCTGCTTTCGCTACAGCCATAGTCGCTGCTGCTTTGGCTGTAGCCAGTGTCGCTGCTGCTGTTCCCATTACCTGTCCAAAATGCAACAATGACCGTTAACAATCGATGTGAGACAAAGCCAAATGTAGAGGAATAAGAAGAGGCAGAATGTACCGGCATCATCATCGGCAGCGTAGCGCATGCGACACATAGTCTTGTTGAACACCTTCACGATGAGCATGTTGGCATCGTCGTCGTACCTGAAGAGAAGGAAGTACCCCAGCTGCAGGTCGTAGGCACGGTAGAACTTCTCCCACCCACGAGACAAGTACATGTGGCCCTTCTTGATCACCAACTGCACATCCCACTGCCTACGAAACCCGCTGTCAGCCTGTCGCAGCTTCACATTATTTGGCGGATCTTCACCCATCAGCATGTTCATAAAATTGTCAGGCAGCCTCTGCAGTTTGGGACAATGAGTGATGTAGCAAACAACAGATATCATAATGAGATGGGTGAAGGGGAGATCTCTCGTTTTATATACCTGCGTCATGGATGATACTGAAGCCTCAAGTATGATAGTGAAGAACTCGAAAGCATCCAACTCGTACTGCGGTGTCGCAGATCGGCGGTGGCTGCTTCCCGCCATCTCTGATAAGCAGCAGAAGAGACCAATTAGTACCCATGCATGATAACAGGCATTAGTCGCAAGTACCCCATATGTCCTATTTTTAGCAAAGTAATGCTAAAATTCACGGAAAATTTCAGCATTACCTTTGCTGAAAATAGGACATATGGAGTACCCGAATTTGCCGGAACGGAAGTTAATCGACATTCCGGCAAACTCAAGGGCCTCTCGGGGCACATAACAAAATTCAGTAAATTTCCAGCAACTACTCCTAATGCAAACAAGATTCACCTAGCAAGGTTTATTTGACATGGAGTAGTTTATTTCATAGAGTAAACATTAGCACTATTTGACAGTAAAAGGTTTTAGCTAATTTGAATTAACTGAAAGAAGCAGTACATCATTTTTATTGATAGTAAAATGTTCAAAGAAACAGAAATATCAGTACAATAGCTAGATTACACTATCAGTACACTAGCAGTAAAATGTTCATTTACTTTGAATAAAAATCTCACTTTTAGGAAAGAAGGATCGTCATACACATATATAGCTCACTTCATCTGGGGCAGGGGCTATGACAGAGGATTTCACTCAAAACTGAAGCAGTATATACCTGACTGATGTGAAGCGTTGTCCCAGATGTATTCACAAGAGGCTAGAAGATGTGCTCAACCAACTGTCACAAAAACAAATAAATTATTATTTGCCTAAGTTGGTACAAGGAATGTACAGGTACCAAAATCTCATCACACTAGCTAAA
>NW_021264490.1:0-1774 GCF_002162155.2 Triticum dicoccoides
AAACGAAGAACAAGCAAGAAACTAAGATTGCAATCTGGATATTGCGAATATAAGATGAAAGCTTTATTGATCAAGGTGGGGTTCTGTGACGCCTTTGTCTGGTCGTTGAACACAAACGAAGTACGCGAAGTTGCAGCTATGGCGAACTTTTAATCTAAACAAAACCCAAAGTCTAAACGATGCCCTAAGGGCTGTATATATGGAGGAAGAGGGGGGAATTTCGTGGCCCTTGGTGGAGGGGTCCGAAATCAACCCTATCTCTTGTTTCCCCACACATACGGACTCTAAAAATAGCCTATACTTATGTATTTCGAAATTACATGGGCCTGGCCCAATAATAAGGTGACGCAGCACCTAAAATAGCCTCGGGACGAAATTTATGAAGTGACATCTTGTATATTTCGTCCAAGGCTTCATGCACCCATTTTGGTGGCTTCAAAGTCCTGAAATCATCACTTGTAACTCCGTTCTTGATCCCCTTGCGCATGCCATCATCTCCATGCTTGTTCTTGCTCCAATGTTCATCCTTCTCCAAGCTAGGCCCTTCATTTGTAAGCAAAACAAATGTATCCAATTTAGGCAGCATCATATTCTCATGAACATTAGAATCATTACCAAGAAACGAAAGTACCTGGTAATTTAGTTGGCGTGCACGAGCTCTAGTAATTGGTCCAGTATGTATAGCAGCAGGGGCTGTGGGTGTAACAATTGTATTGATGTCCTCATCATGGATGAGGATTAATGGGACACTTTGGCGTGAAGAAGACGGAGGACGTACTTGCTACACATTTCTTTTGGCCAAAGATGAGACGGGATGTTGAGCGTTTTATTGCTCGCTGCACTACATGTCAAAAAGCTAAGTCACGACTCAATCCTCATGGTTTATATATGCCTTTGCCTGTACCTTGTGTTCCTTGGGAGGATATATCTATGGACTTTGTTTTAGGTTTACCTCGAACAAAGAAGGGGAGGGATAGCATATTTGTTGTCGTGGATAGATTCTCGAAAATGGCACACTTTATACCATGTCATAAAAGCGATGATGCTGTTAATGTTGCTGATTTGTTCTTTCGTGAAATTATTCGCTTGCATGGTGTGCCAAATACTATTGTTTCAGATCGTGATACTAAATTTCTTTGCCACTTTTGGAGATGTTTATGGGCTAAGTTGGGGACTAAACTGCTTTTTAGTACTACTTGTCACCCCCAAACTGATGGACAAACTGAAGTAGTCAATAGAACGTTGTCTACTATGCTTAGGGCTGTTTTGAAGAATAATAAGAAAATGTGGGAGGAATGCTTGCCTCATATTGAATTTGCTTATAATCGTTCATTGCATTCTACTACTAAGATGTGCCCTTTTGAAGTTGTGTATGGTTTCCTACCTCATGCATCTATTGATTTGTTGCCTCTTCCATCTTCGGAGAAGGTTAATTTTGATGCTAAACAACGTGCTGAATTGATTTTAAAAATGCATGAGTTAACTAAGGAAAACATTGAGCGTATGAATGCTAAATATAAACTTGCTGGAGATAAGGGTAGAAAACATGTTGTGTTTGCACCTGGAGATCTTGTTTGGTTACATTTGCGTAAGGATAGATTTCCTGATTTACGCAAATCAAAGTTAATGCCACGTGCTGATGGTCCCTTTAAGGTGTTAGAGAAAATAAATGATAATGCATATAAACTTGAGCTGCCTGCAGATTTTGGGGTTAGTCCCACTTTTAACATTGCAGATTTGAAGCCTTATTTGGGTGAGGAAGATGAACTTCCGT
>NW_021264491.1:0-1395 GCF_002162155.2 Triticum dicoccoides
GGGTTAGTCCCACTTTTAACATTGCAGATTTGAAGCCTTATTTGGGTGAGGAAGATGAACTTCCGTCGAGGACGACTTCATTTCAAGAAGGGGAGGATGATGAGGACATCAATACAATTGTTACACCCACAGCCCCTGCTGCTATACATACTGGACCAATTACTAGAGCTCGTGCACGCCAACTAAATTACCAGGTACTTTCGTTTCTTGGTAATGATTCTAATGTTTATGAGAATATGATGCTGCCTAAATTGGATACATTTGTTTTGCTTACAAATGAAGGGCCTAGCTTGGAGAAGGATGAACATTGGAGCAAGAACAAGCATGGAGATGATGGCATGCGCAAGGGAAACAAGAACGGAGTTACAAGTGATGATTTCAGGACTTTGAAGCCACCATAATGGGTGCATGAAGCCTTGGACGAAATATACAAGATGCCACTTTATAAATTTCGTCCCGAGGCTATTTTAGGTGCTGCGTCACCTTATTATTGGGCCAGGCCCATGTAATTTCGAAATACATAAGTATAGGCTATTTTTAGAGTCCGTATGTGTGGGGAAACAAGAGATAGGGTTGATTTCGGACCCCTCCACCAAGGGCCAAGAAATTCCCCCCCTCTTCCTCCATATATACAGCCCTTAGGGCATCGTTTAGACTTTGGGTTTTGTTTAGATTAAAAGTTCGCCATAGCTGCAACTTCGCGTACTTCGTTTGTGTTCAACGACCAGACAAAGGCGTCATAGAACCCCACCTTGATCAATAAAGCTTTCATCTTATATTCGCAATATCCAGATTGCAATCTTAGTTTCTTGCTTGTTCTTCGTTTGCTCGCAGGAAACAGACCCTCGTGGTCAGGTTAATCGTGCTCCGGCGTGGTCAATAACCTCTCGGAGTTGGTTTAGCGATTGCTAAGGCGCGACGTCCTCGCACGTTCGTAGTCGGATCGTCAAAGTCGACTTCCACCAAAGCGAAATCCACCATCTCATCGAAAGACGGGACACCTTTGCCTCTATCACTAAGTTGGGGACTAAACTGCTTTTTAGTACTACTTGTCACCCCCAAACTGATGGACAAACTGAAGTAGTCAATAGAACGTTGTCTACTATGCTTAGGGCTGTTTTGAAGAATAATAAGAAAATGTGGGAGGAATGCTTGCCTCATATTGAATTTGCTTATAATCGTTCATTGCATTCTACTACTAAGATGTGCCCTTTTGAAGTTGTGTATGGTTTCCTACCTCGTGCACCTATTGATTTGTTGCCTCTTCCATCTTCGGAGAAGGTTAATTTTGATGCTAAACAACGTGCTGAATTGATTTTAAAAATGCATGAGTTAACTAAGGAAAACATTGAGCGCATGAATGCTAAATATAAACTTGCTGGAGATAAGGGTAGA
>NW_021264492.1:0-1007 GCF_002162155.2 Triticum dicoccoides
AAATAGCCTCGGGACGAAATTTAGGAAGTGGCATCTTGTATATTTCGTCCAAGGCTTCATGCACCCATTATGGTGGCTTCAAAGTCCTGAAATCATCACTTGTAACTCCATTCTTGTTCCCCTTGCGCATGCCATCATCTCCATGCTTGTTCTTGCTCCAATGTTCATCCTTCTCCAAGCTAGGCCCTTCATTTGTAAGCAAAACAAATGTATCCAATTTAGGCAGCATCATATTCTCATGAACATTAGAATCATTACCAAGAAACGAAAGTACCTGGTAATTTAGTTGGCGTGCACGAGCTCTAGTAATTGGTCCAGTATGTATAGCAGCAGGGGCTGTGGGTGTAACAATTGTATTGATGTCCTCATCATCCTCCCCTTCTTGAAATAAAGTCGTCCTCGACGGAAGTTCATCTTCCTCACCCAAATAAGGCTTCAAATCTACAATGTTAAAAGTGGGACTAACCCCAAAATCTGCAGGCAGCTCAAGTTTATATGCATTATCATTTATTTTCTCTAACACCTTAAAGGGACCATCAGCACGTGGCATTAGCTTTGATTTGCGCAAATCAGGAAATCTATCCTTACGTAAATGTAACCAAACAAGATCTCCAGGTGCAAACACAACATGTTTTCTACCCTTATCTCCAGCAAGTTTATATTTAGCATTCATACGCTCAATGTTTTCCTTAGTTAACTCATGCATTTTTAAAATCAATTCAGCACGTTGTTTAGCATCAAAATTAACCTTCTCCGAAGATGGAAGAGGCAACAAATTAATAGGTGCACGAGGTAGGAAACCATACACAACTTCAAAAGGGCACATCTTAGTAGTAGAATGCAATGAACGATTATAAGCAAATTCAATATGAGGCAAGCATTCCTCCCACATTTTCTTATTATTCTTCAAAACAGCCCTAAGCATAGTAGACAACGTTCTATTGACTACTTCAGTTTGTCCATCAGTTTGGGGGTGACAAGTAGTACTAAAAAGCAGTTTAGTCCCC
>NW_021264493.1:0-1911 GCF_002162155.2 Triticum dicoccoides
TGTGAGGCCTCTTTCTAACAATCATGTATGACGGCCATTTTTTGTTTGTTTACTGTCTACTGTAGCATCACATCGCATATTTAAATACGAGGGGACACATTACAAAACAACCATACTGTATATCACTGTCCAGCACTTCACTTACTGCAACTTGATGGTCTACCTTCATCTTCATAAAGGGCCCATTTTTTGCATGCTATTATAGCTTAGAAAGAGCAATCTCCCCTGCTCTAACTTATTCTCTTAGTTGTCAGAGTGCAATTACTTTTACCATGAGTGAATATGTTCCCTTTTCTTCATTCATTTTGCTCAATATATACATGCAGGACTATGTTTTCTGAAGAATATCCAATAGTAAAGAGGGATTTGGCAGTTTACTTTACCTGATACATCAATCCCTTGCTCTAGCTGTTGTCTGTAGTGAAAAAGGGATTATTTGGCTTTTAGCCAATGTCTAACCAATTTATTAGAGCAACATATATATTAGTTGGGCCATCATACCAAATTACTTACGTATTTGTGCTCTTTTCTGTAGTTATTTTCTCCAAGCAAAAATCATAGGCCATGCCAACATATTTTACTGTGTCTATAACTACCTCCCTGTTGCCAACAATAGTCACTATAGCACTCTTTTACATGTTTCTTTCCACACCCTGTTTTGATTTCTAACTATCTTCTGACATAGGGACGAATCACATCACAAGAGATACAAGACCTGTTCCTGATTTACGAAAGACAAAACTTGACACTGGTACATCACTGGGCAGTGTGTTAAACTTTGCTATTTCATATACATGGAAAATTTCATTCAGATCTGAGTTGCAATCATGCCATGTATGCAAAGTGGTTTTTTTCTTCAAATTTCAAAGCACACACATGTATTTATTTTGTACACGTTGCAACGCACGGGCATTTTTGCTAGTTATAGACAAACCGTCTAATTTGCATAGTAGTCCTTGTTGACACACGGTAAGGTATGTCTCCGAGAGCATTATTATAAGTTGGCTAAATTAAACAAACTGGGAAGCTGAATTCAACACACGAATACTGAAACCCGAAGCAAATTTTCTTTAGGCAGATGGCTTGAGCAGGAAGGTAGGCAATTATAGTAGGTGTGTTCTCACGATTGTGCCCTGCAGAGAACATGCAACAAAATCCAAGTTAGATCATGCCAGCACTTGAGAAAAGTGGGACACATGACTTTAATACTAGGACTGCCTTAACCTTAGATTATTTCCAAAGCAAAATTATGTTGTTTTGGGCTGGCTGCCATAAGCCTAAGTTATGTTTATTCTTGAGAAATTTGAATTAAATTTCCATAGCTGCGGGTTTATGAGTCTCGAAATAGCTTCTTTGAAAGGCATTATAAATCTCATCGGCAAATTAGCATATGTTTTACATGAGATGGAAGAGAGTACGTACTTGGGATAGATGTTTGCTGATCCAACTACAAGCCCGAACCACCTGCCTGCAGTAGTGGCGAAATGCTGAGAAGAGAATAAATGGATTCCTCATGCTCAAAAGCTTTGACGTCAAAACGAAAGAACCAATAGTTCTCAAGCTTCAATGCCGTCTCTACTACTTCTTTCAGTGCATTTTCCATTTCATGCTTCAGGAAAATGTTGATGTACTCTTGGTCCTCATCCATCATCCAGTTCATTTGTTGAATCACCACCCTTCTTATGCCTGGAGTATCGGAAGTTGGAGACTTGTACACTTCCAGTATCTTTGTAAGCATCTGGACGAACATATCGTCTGTAATCTCAGCACTCCTCAGCGCATCGGTGAACTGCTTTGCATTCCCGCTGATGCAAATTTGCATGCACAGGCCAATAAAGCTCTCCAGCAGCTTGCCTTGTTCAGTTATCAGCGCCTCTATCTCCTGTGTATACAGCGCATATAAGGATAATA
>NW_021264494.1:0-1063 GCF_002162155.2 Triticum dicoccoides
ATAATCTACGAATCACCCTCCTCCAGGATGTTTCGTCGTGGTATCATGGCAATTCAACTCCTCGCTATGTTGACAACCGATCGCCACATTCTTAAGTCTGGAATTGTTGTCTACCTAGTGAACCTCGTCACCTGCTCCACTCCATCCCTCCAGAGGTATGCTTCGTCTCTCAGCTCGAGAGATGTTGCTATGTCCCATTCCGTGAGTTAATCCTGAGTTGTTCGACCTTCGAGAAGAACGATTCTTTTAGGGTCTTTCCTTTCCTCTCGTTGTCATGATTAGCTGGAGTTCTCAGAACAAGACATCAAGACAATGATGGTGAATGAATCAACGTTCAACTGAAGTGCACCCTGGATCGTGAAGATTGTACTAGTTTGCGTTTCCCCTTCATCCTACCCTACGCTTGAATCTCGAGACGAGATTCTTGTTTAGTGGGGGTGAGTTGTCAGATCCCTAGCTTCTGGCATTGCTCTAGGCTAGCTTCATGTGTGCATCATGTCTATATTTTTGAAACTTGAATTGAGGAATATTGGAAGCCTCAAAACCCTAAATAAAAGAGGGGCAAAAACCCTAGAAATCTCATTCATTGCTCCAAAAGGCTCTTCTTAAATGTTTGATAATTTTTGGTAAGGGTTCTGGTCCCAACCAAAATATTGAACATTTTTAAGGATTTATTTTTGGGGCTTTGAATTTAAATCATTAGCTATTTGAATTTGAATTATATTCATATAATTAGAATATAATTTCAAATACCCCTGAAATATTTTATGAGCTTTTGGAAAAGTCCATCTAGCCAAATAAAATTATTCAGAGGAGTTTTTGGCATTGTTTGAATTTGTTTAAAATTCAAAACAGTGGCAAAACGAAATTAAATAAAACAAAACAGAAGAAAAAAATAAAAGAGAGAGAGAGAAGGACTTACCTGGTCTCACCCGTGCAGCCCACCAGAACCGGCCCAGCCGGCCCAGCCCGCCACCGCTACTCCCCCCCTGTCGTCTTCCTCTTGCCAGTGGGAGCAGCTGCGTGCTCGCACGCGCGCGGCCGAGGAGGCCACCTCCTCCCT
>NW_021264495.1:0-1105 GCF_002162155.2 Triticum dicoccoides
AGCTCGGGTGCATTGTCCGGAGCACCGTCTCGATCAACACCGAGAACCTGAGGCATCCTGACCGGGGGAATTTGCGCCACCTCCTCTTCACGAAGCTGCACGAACGATACAAGTTCCCCGCTGAACTCGAAAACACAAGCCTCAAAGGGAATAAAGTGAACAATGCTGCCCTCACGAAGATGAGCAAGGCCCTGTCTACTTGGAAAAGCAATGTGAAGAGAATGATCGAGAAAGGTGAGAGTTATGAGAAGATCAAGGAGAAAAATCCTTCGATCACCGAAGATGACTACAACGACTTCAAGATCAATTGCTCGAGCACCGCAAGCTCCCAATCAAGTGAGTGGGGGAAACAAATGTGGGAGCTGAACATAGGGGAACACACACTCGGTCCCGGCGGTTACAGAGTGGCGGAGCCTATATGGGACAAGGAGGAGGCGGACCGTGCCGAGCAAGGCCTACCGCCCCTCTTCGATAAATACGGTGACAAGCAGACCGGGAACTTTGTCAGGGCCCGGTACAAGAAGGACCCGAAAACAAAGGAGCTTACCACGGATCCGAAGACCAGGCGGCTTGAGCTTGTTCTGGTAAGAAATACACCCCCGCGTAATTAGCTCCATATGGTTGCATTCTAATTAATGAAGCCGAATTTCTAAATGGTTCACATTCCTTCCGCAGGCGACTGAAAGCAGTAGCGCGGGGTCGACTCAGAGCAACCCTTGGGACACCACTCTAAATAGGGGGTTGAATATAATGAAGAACAAGGATAAGCTCAGTAAGCCGACGTCAGCTGGTCGTGTGGCCGGCAAAGGCTTGTCGACAAAATGGGGGTCATACTATACCGCTGGTGTGCGGAAGGAGAAAAAGACCAGCTCGGAAAGCCAGGCGCGAGAGGTTCAAGAACTCAAGGCACAGGTGGCGCGGATTCCGGAGATTGTCCAAGAGCAAGTGGAACAACGACTCGGAGTGACGATCACCGCCCTTGTGCCTACCTTGATCTCGGGGTTGAGTGCGTGGATTGCGGGCGGCCAACAGGGGCCGCCCCCGATTCCTAGCTTCACGGCCAGCAACTCGCATAATGCGATGGCGGGGCCATTGGTGCCTCCGG
>NW_021264496.1:0-1245 GCF_002162155.2 Triticum dicoccoides
TAATTCAATTCAATATGTTAAAAACACAAATATTATATCAAAAAATTCAGAAAAATAAAACTAATTCAATTCAAAATTCTAAAAATACAAATAATATATCAAAAAATTAAGAAAAATAAAACTAGTTCAATTCAAAATGTTAAAAATACAAATAATATATCAAAAAATTCAGAAAAATAAAACTAATTCAATTCAAAATTTTATACGCCTAGGCAGGAGTATGACTAAATCACTCCAAATTTCATGTATCATCAGTGGTATCTCGAATCATTCGAAAATGGACACCAAACACATCACGGGTAATATAATTCACATGATCCATTCAACAAAGTTTGGTACAATAAATTATTACACATCATTTCTTCCCTTGTGTCCCTGCTTGCTTACGATTGTGCCATATCCATGGAGCATCCTCATCATTTAACTTAATGCTTGGGTCGGTGTTCACTTTGAAGGGCGGAATTTCAGCAAACATATTATAATCTTCTGACATGTCTATCTTGTCCTCCACTCCCACGATGTTTCTTTTCCCTGAAAGAACAATGTGGCGCTTTGGATCATCGCATGATGTACTGATCGTTTTCTTATCTTTCCGTTTCCTCGGTTTGCTACTCATGTCCTTCACATAGAAAACCTGAGCGACATCTTTCGCTAGGACGAATGGTTCGTCAAGGTAACCAAGATTGTTGAAATCCACCATTGTCATTCCGTATTGCTGGTCCACCTTTACCCCACCTCCTGTTAGCTTGAACCATTTGCACAAGAACAAAGGGACCTTAAAGGAGGGTCCATAGTTAAGTTCCCATATCTCCTCTATGTAACCATAATATGTGACCTTCTGCCCATTCTCGGTTGCTGCATCAAAGCGGACACCACTGTTTTGGTTGGTGCTCTTTTTATCTTGGGCGATCGTGTAAAATGTATTCCCATTTATCTCGTACCCTTGGAAAGTCGTTATAGTCGAAGATGGTGTCTTGGCCAACATGTACAGCTGATCTACAACATCATTGTCATTCATTAAATGTTTTCTCAACCAACTGCCGAAAGTCTCCATGTGGGCCTTCCTAATCCAGGATTCAGGCTTCCCCGGGTTGTCCGAGCGTAAAATATTCTTGTGTTTCTCAAAGTACGGAGCCACCAAGCTGGAATTGGTCAGTACAGTGTGGTGTGCTTCAGTCAGAGAATGGCCGTCCATACATGTCGTTGATTTCCTTCCGATCGTGCCTTTTCCACTTAGTCTCCCCT
>NW_021264497.1:0-911 GCF_002162155.2 Triticum dicoccoides
TTGCTTCTTGGCGTCAGTAGAAACTTCCTCGGTTGCATATCGTGCGAGATTACCAAACTCCCTGCTGTAAACATCCACAGAAAGTCGGCCTTGGGTGAAACTGCAAAATTCTTCACGTTTACGGTCCATGAGACCCTCCGGAATGTGATGTTCACGGAAAGCCTCGCTGAATTCAGCCCAAGTAGTGACATGGCCCGCTGGGCGCATAGCTCCATAATTCTCCCACCATAGACTGGCGGGGCCTTCAAGATGATATGCAGCAAAGGTGACCTTGTCAGCCTCCGCTACCAGCGCGGAACGCAGTTTGTGAGAGATACTGCGAAGCCAGTCATCAGCGTCGAGAGGCTCGACGGAGTGGTGGAACGTGGGTGGATGTAATTTGATAAAATCACTGAGTGACACCACGTTAATCCTCTGATGGTGTGCCGTGTTCTGTTCAATACGCTCCAACAAACGGTTGGTCTCCCGCTTGTTTCTCTCAGCTTCCATCATAACCTCGGCTAGTGAAGGAGGATGAGGCAGATTTGCATCCCTGACTTCACTGCCTTCGGCCTGCTCTTGAGAGGCAGGGTTAGCGCGCGTGTTGACCATCCTAGGTAAAACAAGACAATGATTTAGTCAGGATGATAAAATTCCAACATAGGATACAAAATGTAAGGAATAACTCGGAATGCAAGATGATCATCCGTATGACATGGTAGATACAGAAACTGCTTCTTTTATTCCATCGTCATACACACCATACAGGGTTTAGTACAAGACCAAACAAAGTACTATTACGGTGAAAAGAGGATTACATCTCATCGGAGGCATTCCAAGCTCCTATACATTATTTTTCTACACCTCCGGAAAGAGTACAAACTAGGTCATATCCCACGAGTCACGCGGGACGATAGACGACACAGCTAGTG
>NW_021264498.1:0-1783 GCF_002162155.2 Triticum dicoccoides
TAGTGGAGGAGATTTGTAACACCCAGGTAGTTAAGCTACAGTAATCACACACAAATGGTGCCATGTCATCACAATTAATTTGCTAAACCACACCTTGGTCCAAACGGAGTTCAAATTCATATTTTAAAGTAAAGTTAAATTAATCATTTCTTCAAACTGCAAAACAAAAGTGTTCATAATATTTCAAATAATCTACTAAATTTTCCATGAAGAAACCCCACTTGAGAGAGTTTCTAAAAGGCCCCTAACTAATTTTAGAATGTACCAACATCATTTAAAGTGGTCCAATTAAATGCAAACACAATTATAGACTTTTCCAGTTGGCCTCAAACTTTTTGAGCAACCTCAGAATATTCCAAAGAATTTATGTACCTAGTTTCATAATTAGCAAAAATTGTTTGGACACTCATTTAATTAGAAAACAGTGGCAAAAAGTGCTAAAGACGTAGTGAACTAATGGGCCATAAGTGGTTGCAGCAGCACGACCCAGCCCACGAATGGCCTTCTCCTTCTTCTGTACATAGTAGGAGGCTGGAGATGTGCGTGTCAAACATCCACGGCTGCCATGGCCATGGATGGCCGCCACATCGATCCCCTCCGCATATAACTGCGCCAACGCGGACCCTAGCTATCCCTCGCCCGTTCCCATCTCTTTCCCCATCAAGCCACCTCCTCCTCGGCTCGGAAACGAGCTCGAAATCCCGCGTGTGTCGTCGCCGTTGCCGTGGCCAGTGTGCACCCCACCGCCTGAAAATACGTCCAGGAGAATCGCCATCGTCTTCCCCGTGCACCAAATCGAGTCGGGGCGGCCGGTACGCTCGCCATCGACCTCGTCTTCACCGCGTACATCGCCGACGTCCGCCGTCGATTGCCGTCGCTCCAGCCCACCCCCAGTCTTCTCGAGCTCGACTACAGCACCGCGGTGAGCCCCTCCTCCGAATCCCGGCCTTGCCCCCGTCGATCCGTCGCCGTAGTGTCGTCCCGTGAGCTCGCACCCGCCATGGCCGAAGCGCCGCCATACCCGCACCGGGCTCGCTCCCTCGCGCGCTAGTCGCGCCCGTGGCTGTGCTCCCCCCGTGTATCTGGTCGTGTACGGCTGCATCCTATGCCGTCCGCACGCGTGCCCCTTGCTCATGTCGCGGCACCCTGCTCGCGTCGCCGCGTCCCTGCCCGTCTCTGGTCGCGCGCCCTTGCGCCCCCGTGCCAATCCCCCGCGCGCGCCCGCGCGTGGACATGCCCCCGCTGCTCCCCTGTTGTTGCTGCTGCTCTGCTGCTGCTTACTCCGCTGCTAGTTGCCGCTGCGGCCGCTGCTCCTGCTAGTGCCGTTTTGCTTCTAACGCTGCTCCGCTACAGGTGCCCATGCTGCCTGCTACCACAGGCTGCTACTGCTACTAGCCATGCCCATGGCCATGGCCATCCGAGTGTGGTGTGTGGTGTGTGTGTTGCGTGTGTGGCCGGCTGGGCCATTGTCCAGTACGGCCAGCCCCTTGTTTAATTAGGACTAGATTAGTTAGTGTTAAATTAGTGCTAATTTACTTTAAAAGCAAATGACATGTGGACCACCCTGTTGGTTATCTCTAATTAATTGACTTAATAGACACAGTGTCCATGACAAGTAGGACCCACTAGCACTATTCACACATTGACCAAGGTCAACTTTGACTGTTGACCTGTTGACTGGGCTTTGACTGGCCCCAGATGTCATTGACCGTGGCTGGCCCGGTCAGGGTATAGAAAGAATCAACCTTATTTAAATTCCAAATAAATAATTAAAACAATTTCA
>NW_021264499.1:0-1974 GCF_002162155.2 Triticum dicoccoides
TTTTGGCACACGTATATGATGGTGTCGCTAGCATCCATATGATAAAGAGCCCGGGCTGACATGGCTAGTCGTAAACCCAAAGTGGCACTAACTTACAGGGACAGGCATCCATGACCCAGCATCGAACGTGTCGGTCATCAGTGAGTGAATCCAGGCTGTAGCACTGGGCTAACAGGACTCCGGTGAACCGGGCTGTAGCGGGCTAGCAGGACTCCGGTATTCATCGCGTGACATTTCCCCGAAGGGACAGACACAGGATCGAAGAAGGACACATGCCGGCCTGCCTAAGTGTTCCGGAGCAGTAGCAAGCTACCAGGGCTCAGTGGAAGCACTAGGAGACATTTCCCGGTAAGAGAGGCTACTAAGAATAAACAACTAGATAGTCAGATCCCACACATAGCAATACACATTACACGTACGCATAACATGCAAGTATGTGATGTACAACATGGCATCACAGCATAACTCAACAACTCATATAGATAAAGGCTCAGAAGAGCCGTCACAGTATTATTACAAACAGGGGTCACATTACCCAACAGTCAGAGCAATCAAGCAACAAGCGGAAGCATTACATGTCTGGGTACAGACATCTACAAAAGAAAAAGGCTGAAGAGCCTGACTATCTACAACATCCGATCAAGATCGTAGCTGAGGTACTAGCTACTAGTCGAAGTCCACGAGAACACTAGTAAGACCGAAGTCTCCGCTGCAAAAACATAAATAAAGCAACATGAGTACAAAGGTACTCAGCAAGACTTACATCAGATCCTATCATACATGCATTTGCATCAAGAGGGTAATGTGGGGCTTAGTTCCAGCAAGCCAGCTTTGACTCTGTGGCTATCCTGTTCTACGACTACCAGAAACTCTGGAGGTGAAACAACGTACACGAGTCCACTAATCACCACACAATACCCTACTATGGACTCATCCCCGTCTCCCTACGAGAAGGCCATCCATAGCACTCACACTTGTCTTGAGCATTTTAGGGTATCCACTTCAAGTTGTCTATGTACCATGTAAGCATCCAAGAAGTCCATAACCGCGGACCCGGCTATTCGAATAGATCATGTTAACCCTGCAGGGCCGTACTTCTTCACACACGCTCTCGCCACTTACCGCCATGTACACGTCATGTATCTCGGCAACCTTCAAGCGGAAGCCTGGCGAGGGTGTCGGCCACGACCTGACTAACCACACAAGACTCTAATCCAGGTTTATCGCCTATTCGGGTTCCATCCGCAAGGAGATCCGGCCGGGGTTTCACTCACGGCCCCAAACGATGTGTGCAGGGTTCCCAAGCCCACCTCGCCGGATGGATCTACGCTTGGTACACCGTGCCACTGGTGCCTAGTCTGTCCCAAGCCCACCTGGCCGGGTGCCACTTGGTAGACTACTAACACTACCTACAAACGCCAGAAACTAGTTGCGACTCCTGGAGAGAGATCAAGTTGGTTAATAAGTCGAGAGGGGTCGAGTTACCCACCCAATGTGTGGTAGTATCGAGTCATTGGACAACATACACAGAACTCAGTGCTTAAGGACGGTTCCAGTGAGACAACCCACCATGTACTCCTACATGGCCTCTCACCGCTACCTTTACCAAATCGTGTTCACACACTTAACTCTCAGCACCAGAACATATCGTAACACTCCAATTCATTCCCAATGAATCAGACCTGACACAACTCTAAGCAATAGCAGGCATAGCATGGTAGGAACACATCAGTGGCTTCAATCAACTCCTACACATGCTAGTGGGTTTCAACTATTTACTGTGGCAATGACAGGTCATGCAGAGGAATGGGTTCAACTACCGCAGCACAAAGTAGCAGATGAATCGTTGTTGTCCTAATGCAATAACTGAGAGCAGGAGCGAGAGAGTAGGGTTTTATCGAAATGAACAAGGGGGTTTGCTTGCCTGGTAAATCAACAAGGGAGGCACTGCTTCACCGACAGGTACTCTGGAAC
>NW_021264500.1:0-1675 GCF_002162155.2 Triticum dicoccoides
TCCTCGCGCCTTGCCTCCACCCCAGCTCTCTGCCCCGCCACGAACCGGGCAGGGCCCCGCCTCGGCCCCTCCCCGAGCACGCCTAGCCACGGCTCCGGCCAGCGGCCCGCGTCCCTGCCCGGCTGGCCCTGGTGCTAGCTCCGGTCGGCGGCGGCCTCTGCTTCTCCGGCCGACCACGACCAGCCCCATCCCTCCCGTCCCCTCCATCGTCGTGACACTCCTTTGCCCGGTGAGCTATGCTCTTTTTTTTTCATTTTTCCTACTGTGACATTCATAGTTTCATATTAATTTGCTGCAAATAACTACTATGTATGGACATGTGTAACTTATCTTCACAAAGACAAGTGATGTAATTGTTAGCATTGTTCTCTTCTAGATTTTATGTCCATAAGCCTAATATTTGTACCAATATGATATGTAATGGATTATGACAATATATGCATGTGAGATTAATGGATGGTGTATTCGGCCCCTAAGTCTATTCACATATGCATGCAAAACAAATTTTTGAGTTGCTGTTTGTGTCATGTTCTTTGAGTTGTTGACGTCTAGAGATGGCATGGATAGGAGGTGAAGTTGTGTCTAAATCCTTGCTATGTGACATTTAGTTTCGAAAATAGTTGTGTGAGATGTGCTCCAAAATTGACATATGATGAGTGGTTATTTAATCATGATGATCTTGCTAAAAAAATTGAAGGACAAAATTTTACACTTGACGAAATATGATTTTTTTTCATAGTTTAAACTGTCAATGCTTAACCTATTTTTTTGCACTTGGTCGAATTAACAGGATTTGTGGTGTTCCATCTTCGTGGAGTGACCGTCGACGTTGGAGGTGTTTGTCCACGATCGTCCCTCCTTTGATCGACTACATCCTCTACATCGGAGGGTGAGCAACAATTCCATGACCTCGTCCACTTTTTTTCCATGTCACTAGATTGAATTTTCACATCAAGTCGCGTAACCTAGGTCTCCCGTCCGAAAGGGTTGCATCGATAAATATGCATTCAATTGCATATTTATCACCGCAGCTCTTTCGGATTGTCCAACGCTTTCCACGGACAGCCCGAGGATGTGTAGATTGGGTACGTTGTTCATGCTCTACCCCGTTCCGAGACAGGATTTCGGCGGCGCCTCCCTGTTGTTCTCCGGAGTTACCAGGGCTCGCCACGTGGCATATCTATGCCGACGGCTTTGCCGTAGGCATAGATGGAAATCTATGCCGACGGCAAAGCCGTAGGCATACATCTGCTGCCAGGATTAACCAGGAGACGACACGTGGCAGATCTAGACCTGCCACCAGGAGTACCACTGGTTGCCACGTGGCAGAGGTATGCCGATGGCATCTGCCACGTGGCATTGCACGATTCGTCCGCGCTTTCGACGGCGCCGTCCGTTGCCGTCAGACGAAAAACACTGCCGACGGCTATACTATGCCGACGGCTGCCGCCAGGCCGTCGGCATAGGCCCCTATGCCGACGGCTTTACTATGCCGACGGCTTTACTATGCCGACGGTCTGACAAGACTACGCTGACGACATCTACGCCGACGGGGATATGCCGACGGCTGCCGTAGGCATAGATCTATGCCGACGGCTTAGGGGCCTATGCCGACGGCCTGTGGCCGTAGGCATATACCGCGAGTCCGGTAGTGTTTATTCGAAAGAAAAACCTT
>NW_021264501.1:0-2198 GCF_002162155.2 Triticum dicoccoides
GCCACACTTATCATGTGAGTTTCATCGATGATTTCAGTAAGTACACATGGATCTATCTCCTCAAAAAGAGATCTGATGTGTTTCAAGTTTTTCACAACTTCCAAGCACTTGTAGAAAGAAAGTTAAACTGCAAAATTCTAGCTATACAATCTGATTGGGGAGGGGAATACAGAAACCTCAATTCCTTCTTCCAACAGATTGGCATATCTCACCACATATCATGTCCCCATGCTCACCAACAGAACGGATCCGCCGGGCGTAAGCATAGGCGTATCGTCGAAGAAGGTCTAGCTCTTTTTGCAGCTGCCTCTATGCCATTAAAATTCTGGGATGAAGCCTTTCTTACCACAGTTCATCTTATTAATATCCTACCCAGTAGAGTTGTCAACAATGAAACTCCGGTAGAACGCCTCCTTCACACCAAGCCCGATTGCAAATCACTCCGAGTGTTTGGCTGTACGTGCTGGCCAAATCATCGTCCCTACAATAATTGCAAGCTCCTATTTCGGTCAAAACAGTGTGTCTTCATCGGCTACAGTCCACAACATAAAGGTGTAAAATGCCTTGATGTATCCACGGGTCGTGTCTACATCTCCCGTGATGTCGTGTTCGACGAGACTGTTTTCCATTTTGCACATCTCCACCCAAACGCCGGCGCTCTCCTTCAAAAGGAAATCTGTCTTCTACCATCTCATCTCACCAGTTTTGATAATGGAGATGCTTTTACTACTAATGATCAATTACTGACTAATTCTCCTACTAATGGTGGTGATGAGTTTTGTGATGAAGCAGAAAAAATTGGTGCAGAAAATGATGAAGAAATCAGCCAAACTTGTCATTTTACTTCAGTGCCAAGAAAATAATGTAGGTCTCCCAGATCCTTGAGAGCAAATTCAGAATTTAAATCTTTTAACAATCCTGTGATAGCCTCATCTGATGAACTTGTGACTATGATATCATCAACATATATAAGTACAAATATGTATGTATTTGACTTATTATAAATAAATAATGAGGTGTCAGACTTGGAAGGAGCAAAACCAAGTGCCTGAAGTTTTGAGCTCTCAACCTAGAATCCCCTTGTTAGAGTCTGAAGCAAAATGGAGCTCTCCCGTTCGTTTGGATTCTGGACCGTCGGATCGAAATCTCCTCGCGACACAGGCCGTCGGATCTCGGTCAAAATCGTTGTGGGTCGTTGGATATTTACCCGGTCTACCTCGGCCGTCGGATAAAATTCCAATTGCAACAGATTGTAATATCCATGCCCCCACCAGGGCATTTTTGTCATTTCACCACATAAGCATATAAAAGCAGCAGCTCCCGTGCTAGAACCCTAGCCGCTGCCTCCCTCCCGCACTCGCCCCTCCCCCGCGGCCAGCTCCTCCCTCCTCGCCTCTCTCTCTCTCCCTCCAAACCCTAGAACCTCACCCGCGCCTCCCAGCCCCGCCGCCGTCCAGGTCCAGCCCCATGCTGCCGTCGTCTTCTCGCCCAGCCGGCCGCTGCCGCACCGCACGCTCGTCGCAGGGGTGAGAAGGGGAACCACTGCCCGCTCCTGGAGCGCGAGGAGGACGTGGTGATGCAGCGCCCAGATCCACGATGACATCGACGCGCCGTCATCGACCTGAGCCGCCACCGTCCTCGAGGTCGGCCATGGAGGGGGGTCCGACCCAGCTGCAGCCGTTGACGGAGACACCCCAAACCCTAGCACGGGGACCGAGCCGCCATGGTGAGGCACTGCACCGGATCCCTCTCCTCTTCCCCCTTCTTTCACGGATTTCTCCTCTCTCTTTCTGTCCCTCTCTCACCACGGTCTCGTCTCTGTAGGAAGGAGGCCAGCGGCAAGGACGACGCCATGGTCCCTGATGTGCTCCCGGATCCGTCGCCCATCTGCCCCGACCTGGCCCTTCTCCTTCCCGCCGGCCAAGCGGAGCCGCTCGTGTCGCTGCTCTACCTGACGAGGGCATCGTGCTGAGGTGAGCCTCCTTCTGCTAGTGCCATAAGATACTGCAATGTTGGTATGCATGCTAACTTCTGGAGCGCGAGGAGGACGTGGTGATGCGGCGCCCAGATCCACGGTGACATCGACGCGCCGTCATCGACCTAAGCCGCCACCGTCCTCGAGGTCGGCCATGGAGGGGGGTCCGACCCAACTGCAGCTGTTGACGGAGACACCCCAAACCCTAGCACGGGGACCGAGC
>NW_021264502.1:0-1263 GCF_002162155.2 Triticum dicoccoides
ATGCTCCTTCTTGATTTCTACTTTCGCGGTGTCAAACATCGCGAATACCTCAAGGATCATCATATCTATCCCTGATATGTTATAGTTCATCACGAAGCTCTAGCAGCTTGGTGGCAATGTCTTTGGAGAAACATCACTATCTCATCTGGAAGATCAACTCCCACCCGATTCAAATGATTGTTGTACTCAGACAATCTGAGCACAAGCTCAACAATTGAGCTTTTCTCCTTAGTTTGCAGGTTAAGAAAGTCATCGGAGGTCTTATACCTCTTGACATGGGCACGAGCCTGAAATCCCAATTTCAGCCCTCAAAACATCTCATATGTTTCGCGATGTTTCAAAAACGTCTTTGGTGCCTCAACTCTAAACCGTTTAACTGAACTATCACGTAGTTATCAAAACGTGTATGTCAGATGTTCGCAACAACCACAGACAACGTTCGAGGTTCAGCACACTGAGCGGTGCATTAAGGACATAAGCCTTCTATGAAGCAATGAGGGCAATCCTCAGTTTACGGACCTAGTCCGCATAATTGCTACTATCAACTTTCAACTAATTTTTCTCTAGGAACATATCTAAACAGTAGAACTATAGCGTGAGCTACGACATAATTTGCAAAAACCTTTTGACTATGTTCAGGATAATTAAGTTCATCTTATGAACTCCCACTCAGATAGACATCCCTCTAGTCATCTAAGTGATTACATGATCCGAGTCAAACTAGGCCGTGTTCGATCATCACGTGAGACGGACTAGTCATCATCGGTGAACATCTTCATGTTGATCGTATCTAAGCAAATAAGATGTATAAACATGATAAACATCACATGCAATCAAATAGTGACATGATATGGCCATCATCACTTTGCTCCTTTTGATCTCCATCTTCGGGGCTCCATGATCATCATCGTCACCGGCATGACACCATGATCTCCATCATCATGATCTCCATCATTGTGTCTTCATGAAGTTGCCTCGCCAACTATTACTTCTACTACTATGGCTAACGGTTAGCAATAAAGTAAAGTAATTACATGACGTTTAAGTTGACACGCAGGTCACAAATAAATAAAGACAACTCCTATGGCTCCTGCCGGTTGTCATACTCATCGACATGCAAGTCGTGATTCCTATTACAAGAACATGATCAATCTCATACATCACATATATCATTCATCACATCCTTTTTGGCCATATCACATCACATAGCATACCCTGCAAAAACAAGTTAGACGTCCTCTAATTGTTGTTTGCATGTTTTAC
>NW_021264503.1:0-1329 GCF_002162155.2 Triticum dicoccoides
TCCAGATCTGACTCGCATGATGGTCATCATAGAGTAGGCGGCGTCCTGCACAGCCATCTCAATAGTAACCCCGAGTCCATAGGAGCAGTGAAGGGGCTCGGTGGACCCAGGATAAGATGGAAATATCCTGACAGTGCAGAGATACTGGCTTTGATTAAAGTCTCGGAATTGCTCTTCGACCGTGTACTCAGGATACCAACGGTATCCAGCCTCAGTCATTACCCTGACCAACATGGCAGTACGGCCGGGTACATCTAGGCATCGAGTCAGGCGAACCACTTGATTGAGGTCGCGAGTGGCCATCTGAAAGCACAATCATAATGCAAAGGCATTAGAATTTCTAGCAAAATTTCGGCAGCATAACAGCTGTAAATGCTCAAGAAGGATTTTGAGACATTTGACGAAGGATTTCATACACACTCAACATCATCATATCAAAGTTCTGAAACCATCCTAACAACATAACATGGTAGAAGAACTGAACTAGGCTTGTATCCATCAAACCTGTAAGGTACTACTGATTAGTAACACGTGAACCTGATAGAGAGAATAGATCCTAATTCCTTAACCCTCGGTGGAAGAATAGACTGACTCAGATCAGAATGTCATAAGATAAAGGAGTAAAAAGAGCCTTACGTTCCAACCCACAAACAATTCCCCTACATATAACTAAAGAATTTCTAGACTCAACATCGACCAGTTTGGCTTGGAGAACCTACAGGCAGTCCGGCTCTAATGCCAACGCTGTCAGGACCCCGAGTCGATGTCACATCGATCTAGCCGGTAACACCTCATATCACTTTGCGGCCTCACGCACGGTATCCCCACGGGTGTCGCCTTACCTTTGCCCGGGACCGTTTGCGCCTTTTGGCTCACGTATATGATAGTGTCGCTAGCATCCATATGATAAGGAGCCCGGGCTGACATGACTAGTCGTAAACCCAAAGTGGCACGGACTTATAGGGACAGGCATCCATGACCCAGCTTCGAACGTGTCGGTCATCAGCAAGTGGGTCTGGGCTGTAGCACTGGGCTAGCAGGACTCCGGTAAACCGGGCTGTAGCGGGCTAACAGGACTCCGGTACTCAATGCGTGACATTTCCCCGAAGGGACAGACACAGGAACGAAGAAGGACACATGCCGGCCAGCCTAAGTGTTCCAGAGCAGTAGCAAGCTACCATGGCTCAGCGGTAACACTAGGAGACATTTCCCGGTAAGAGAGGCTACTAAAGATAAACAACTAGATAGTCAGATCCCACACATACCAAGCATTTCAATCATACACACAATATGCTCGATATGTGCAAATACAACGAAGCATCACAACAT
>NW_021264504.1:0-942 GCF_002162155.2 Triticum dicoccoides
GGTGTTTGTAGCCTACTGGAGGCCGTGGACAGCGCTGACCGTAGGGGTGGGCTGTGATGCGGTAGGTACGTGGCACGGTGTACCGAATACCCGTTAGGTATCTCGGGAACCCTGTTCACATCGTTCGGGGCCGTATGGGAAACCTCGGCCGGACTCCCTGCGGATGGAACCTGAATAGGCGATAAACCTGGACTGGAGGCTTAGGTGATTAGGTAGGTCGTGGCCGACACCCACGTTGGGCTTCCGCTTGAAGGTTGCCGAGTACATGTCGTGTAAACGACGGTAAGTGGTGAGAGCGTGTATGAAGAAGTACCCCCCTGCAGGGTTAACATGATCTATTCGAATAGCCGCGTCCGCGGTAAAGGACTACTTGGTTGCCTATACAGTTCATAGACAAGTAAATGGAAACTGTTAAAAGCCTCAAGATAAGTGTGAGTGCCGAGGATGGCTCTTCCGTAGGAAGACGGAGGTGGATCCTTGGTAGTGTATTGAAGTGGTGAGTAGTGGACTCGTGTGCGCAAAACCATTTCAAGTTGGAGTATCGTAGGATAGTCTAGCCAAGAGTCAAAGCTGGCTTGCTGCAATAACTCCACCAACCCTTCTTGATAACATGCATGTATGTAGGATCTGATGTAAGTCTTGCTGAGTACCTTTGTACTCATGTTGCTATAATCTACATTTTTACAGAAGACGCTGCAACCCCTTCTGATGGGTTCTATGTAGACGTTGACATCAACGAGTAGGCTAAAGACCCAGGTGGTGACCCTGAGCTTGTGATGGACCACGTAGTATAGCTAGGCTTTCCAAGCCTCTTTTATTTTATTAGTTGTCTGTACTCAGACAAGTTACTTCCGCTGCTGGTTTGTATGACTGTATGACTTGTATGTGGGGTCGTGAGACCCGTACCTTTGTGTATGTTATGTATGGCTCACTGAGCCTTAA
>NW_021264505.1:0-2023 GCF_002162155.2 Triticum dicoccoides
AATAATGCTTTATGTATGGTTATATTGTTGAATTTATTCATGATGCTACTTAAAATTATTAGGAGGGAGGAATATATGCTTGTAGGAATTGCAATAATATCAAGTTTCCTCTCTATGTGTTAAAAGTTTTGAAGTTATGCTTGTTTTGTCTTCCTATGCTAGTTGTTGTTCCCATAAATTGTTTGCTCATAAAATCCCTATTCATAGGAAGTGGGTTAGGCTTATATGTGTTAGTCATATTCTTCATGATGCTCTCTTTATGTTTCAATTCTTATCTTTTATGTGAGCATCATTGAAATCGTCATGCCTAGCTAAAAAGGCATTAAAGAAAAGCGCTTGTTGGGAGACAACCCAATATTTACCCCTACTGTTTTTGTGTGTCCACATGATTAATATTATTATGTTTTATAGCTTTTGTTTCAATAAAGTGCCAAGTAGAACCTTTGGGAAGACTTGGGTGAAAGTTAGTGCGATCTTGCTGTAAAAAAACAGAAACTTTGCGCTCACGAGATTAGCTGTAATTTTTTACAGAAGAGTGATTTTAAGTTGATTCTTTTTGCATAAGATTAATAGACAAATTACTCATGTCCACCAATTTATTTCAGAATTTTTGGAGTTACAGAAGTGTTCTAGAGTTACAGATTACTACAGACTGTTCTGTTTTTGACAGATTCTGTTTTCTATGTGTTGTTTGCTTATTTTGATGAATCTATGAGTAGTATCGGAGGGTATGAACCATAGAGAAGTTGGAATACAGTAGATATTACACAAATATAAATAAAGAATGAGTTAACAACAGTACCAAAAGTGGTGATCTTATTTCCTTATACTAACGGAGCTTACGAGTTTTCTGTTGAGTTTTGTGTTGTGAAGTTTTCAAGTTTTGGGTAAAGATTGGATGGACTATGGAATAAGGAGTTGCAAGAGACTAAGCTTGGGGATTCCCAAGGCACCCCAAGGTAATATTCAAGGACAACCAAGATCCTAAGCTTGGGGATTCCCCAGAAGGCATCCTCTCTTTCGTCTTCGTTCATCGGTAACCTTACTTGGAGCTATATTTTTATTCACCACCTGATATGTGTTTTGCTTGGAGCGTCATTTTATTTTATTTTATTTTGCTTGCTGTTTGAATAATATCCCAAGATCTGATATTCTTAAATGTTAGAGAGTCTTCACATAGTTGCATAATTATTCGACTACTCATTGATCTTCACTTATATCTTTTGGAGTAGTTTGTCATTTGCTCTAGTGCTTCACTTATATATTTTTAGAGCACGACGGTGGTTTTATTTTGAAGAAATAGATAAACTCTCATGCTTCACTTATATTATTTTGAGAGTCTTTAGAACAGAATGGTAATTTGCTTGTGTTATAAAATTAGTCCTAATATGATAGGCATCCAAGGGGGATATAATAAAAACTTTCATATAAAGTGCATTGAATACTATGAGAAGTTTGATTCCTTATGATTGTTTTGAGATCTGAGGATGGTGATATTAGAGTCATGCTAGTAGAGTAGTTGTGAATTTGAGAGATGCTTGTGTTAAAGTTTGTGATTCATGTAGCATGCATGTATGGTGAACCGTTATGTGATGAAGTTGGAGCATGAGGTATTTATTGATTGTATTCCTTATGAGTGGAGGTCGGGATTGCGTGATGGTTAACTCCTACCAACCCTTCCCCTAGGAGCATGCGTGTAGTACTTTGTTTTGATGACTTGTAGATTTTTGCAATAAGTATATGTGTTCTTTATGACTAATGTTGAGTCCATGGATTATACGCACTCTCACGCTTCCACCATTGCTAGCCTCTCTTGTATCGTTCAACTTTCGCCGGTACTATACACCCACCATATACCTTCCTCAAAATAGCCACCATACCTACCTATTATGGCATTTCCATAGCTATTCCGAGATATATTGCCATGCAACTTTCCGACGCTCGGTTTATTATGACACGCTTCATCATTGTCATATTGCTTTGCATGATCATGTAGTTGAAATCGTATTTGTGGCAAAGCCTT
>NW_021264506.1:0-2023 GCF_002162155.2 Triticum dicoccoides
AATAATGCTTTATGTATGGTTATATTGTTGAATTTATTCATGATGCTACTTAAAATTATTAGGAGGGAGGAATATATGCTTGTAGGAATTGCAATAATATCAAGTTTCCTCTCTATGTGTTAAAAGTTTTGAAGTTATGCTTGTTTTGTCTTCCTATGCTAGTTGTTGTTCCCATAAATTGTTTGCTCATAAAATCCCTATTCATAGGAAGTGGGTTAGGCTTATATGTGTTAGTCATATTCTTCATGATGCTCTCTTTATGTTTCAATTCTTATCTTTTATGTGAGCATCATTGAAATCGTCATGCCTAGCTAAAAAGGCATTAAAGAAAAGCGCTTGTTGGGAGACAACCCAATATTTACCCCTACTGTTTTTGTGTGTCCACATGATTAATATTATTATGTTTTATAGCTTTTGTTTCAATAAAGTGCCAAGTAGAACCTTTGGGAAGACTTGGGTGAAAGTTAGTGCGATCTTGCTGTAAAAAAACAGAAACTTTGCGCTCACGAGATTAGCTGTAATTTTTTACAGAAGAGTGATTTTAAGTTGATTCTTTTTGCATAAGATTAATAGACAAATTACTCATGTCCACCAATTTATTTCAGAATTTTTGGAGTTACAGAAGTGTTCTAGAGTTACAGATTACTACAGACTGTTCTGTTTTTGACAGATTCTGTTTTCTATGTGTTGTTTGCTTATTTTGATGAATCTATGAGTAGTATCGGAGGGTATGAACCATAGAGAAGTTGGAATACAGTAGATATTACACCAATATAAATAAAGAATGAGTTAACAACAGTACCAAAAGTGGTGATCTTATTTCCTTATACTAACGGAGCTTACGAGTTTTCTGTTGAGTTTTGTGTTGTGAAGTTTTCAAGTTTTGGGTAAAGATTGGATGGACTATGGAATAAGGAGTGGCAAGAGACTAAGCTTGGGGATTCCCAAGGCACCCCAAGGTAATATTCAAGGACAACCAAGATCCTAAGCTTGGGGATTCCCCAGAAGGCATCCTCTCTTTCGTCTTCGTTCATCGGTAACCTTACTTGGAGCTATATTTTTATTCACCACCTGATATGTGTTTTGCTTGGAGCGTCATTTTATTTTATTTTCTTTTGCTTGCTGTTTGAATAATATCCCAAGATCTGATATTCTTAAATGTTAGAGAGTCTTCACATAGTTGCATAATTATTCGACTACTCATTGATCTTCACTTATATCTTTTGGAGTAGTTTGTCATTTGCTCTAGTGCTTCACTTATATATTTTTAGAGCACGACGGTGGTTTTATTTTGAAGAAATAGATAAACTCTCATGCTTCACTTATATTATTTTGAGAGTCTTTAGAACAGAATGGTAATTTGCTTGTGTTATAAAATTAGTCCTAATATGATAGGCATCCAAGGGGGATATAATAAAAACTTTCATATAAAGTGCATTGAATACTATGAGAAGTTTGATTCCTTATGATTGTTTTGAGATCTGAGGATGGTGATATTAGAGTCATGCTAGTAGAGTAGTTGTGAATTTGAGAGATGCTTGTGTTAAAGTTTGTGATTCATGTAGCATGCATGTATGGTGAACCGTTATGTGATGAAGTTGGAGCATGAGGTATTTATTGATTGTATTCCTTATGAGTGGAGGTCGGGATTGCGTGATGGTTAACTCCTACCAACCCTTCCCCTAGGAGCATGCGTGTAGTACTTTGTTTTGATGACTTGTAGATTTTTGCAATAAGTATATGTGTTCTTTATGACTAATGTTGAGTCCATGGATTATACGCACTCTCACGCTTCCACCATTGCTAGCCTCTCTTGTATCGTTCAACTTTCGCCGGTACTATACACCCACCATATACCTTCCTCAAAATAGCCACCATACCTACCTATTATGGCATTTCCATAGCTATTCCGAGATATATTGCCATGCAACTTTCCGACGCTCGGTTTATTATGACACGCTTCATCATTGTCATATTGCTTTGCATGATCATGTAGTTGAAATCGTATTTGTGGCAAAGCCTT
>NW_021264507.1:0-499 GCF_002162155.2 Triticum dicoccoides
GTTCCTATTTTGTATACACACTTAGCCATTATTATGCATGGGTCCAATGATGTGTAATATATATGTTGCTATTTTGCATACATATTTAACCGTCAAATGATGCAATATATATCGCCCTCCCTTCGTTAACTGCCCTCGGGAAATAAAAGTGGGATAAAATAAAGGAAAAGAAAAAGGAAAAGTGGCAGTAGCGAAGGTAGTAGAAGCGCGTTTTGCCTAAACCGCTATAGCTACTGAAGTTAGTAGTAGCGAATTTCGTATAAAGCGCTACAGCTACTGAAGGTAGTAGCAGCGCGCTTTGTCCAAATGCGCTACTGCTACGTCCACTTAACCCAAAATTCTCACTCGCCCTGCTTCATCCCGCCTTTCCCCCCCAAATCCCCACTCTCTCTTCCCCCGTCGCACCGCCGCGCCCGACCCGGCCCCGGCGCTCGCCCCCGACTCCGGCGCCGGAGCTAGCCCCCGACCCCGGCGCTCGCCCCCGACCCGGCCCTCGCCC
>NW_021264508.1:0-2379 GCF_002162155.2 Triticum dicoccoides
TCAACTAGGATGATATCAAGCCATGTTGGTCAAGACAAGGCACATATATAAGGGACAAGAGGCCACACGAAAACACAACTTATGATGTGCATTCTGCAAAAAGAAAAAGAATTTATGATGTGCAGACAAGACATATTGATTGTAGTGAGCAAAATCACCTATATTTTGTATCAATTATCATCTAGATTATTTCAACACACCATTGTAATTTTTTATATAATAGAATAGCAAAAGGTAGGATACACGGTTTTTTACCCATGTTTTTCGTTGATATTATTCGATAGGAGTCGTTTACTTCCTATTTATCCCACTTTAGTACTTATACCATGTATACTAGATTGAAGTAGTTCTAGTGTCGACACAGACAAGACAATTATCAAAATGACATGGTGGCAGAACAATTGGAGGATTGATGCTAGTTTTCATATTGGCTACAAAGGCACACTATCTGTGACACGTGCAAGGGTTTAATCTGAGTTTTATACCACTTAATGTGAGTGTCTAGTTTATGCAAATTGTAGTGTATTAGAGCATTGATGGGAGCAAGTGCCACTATGGATCTACTTGTTCAATTCTAGTTATGCTTTATAATGAACTAGTTTATTTTAATTTTAGCTTGTTACATAATGTAGATGATTGACCCAATTACTCTTAATTTCTTTATTTTTCCCATGAAATGTCAAAATTGCAATTAATCTACTGTTTTTGGGCACTATAAAATTTAGGTTCGTGAAAAAAAACTTGGAATTTCTCAATGCACTTGAGTCGGTGAGTATTGTATGCTCACAATCATTATCAGCTGACAGACATCATTCTCAATGACCTTAGCAATGGTGATCCAAGACAAGGGCGGTGGGAAATGGTGGTACAGCCATAGGTAGTTCGCATATTTTGTTTTCCTATATTTTTCTTGTCAGTATGTTTACTTTACTGCTTGTATAATATAAAAAGGTAAAATAAAAAAGGATTTGGGCTTTTTTTTTGTTCCTCTTGTTTTTAGGAAGTATCTTTCTTTTGTTCTTTTCATCTTTGCTAACTTAATGAAACAAGTTAGAGTCAGGAGATCGGAAGTATGACTTGATAACTAACCGTGGTCGAAAGGTATACCATTTAGAGGAAGTATGACTTGATAACTAACCATGGTCGAAAGGTATACCATATTTTGATAACAAGTTAGAGGAATCAACTTCTCAACCCAGAATGATCTACCATTTTACAGAAAGACGAAACCATACGATCTGCAAAATTTGACATCTGAAGCTAAACACAGTATTTATACTTCATTGTACTCATTGAATTCTTGCTGTTGTCAGCCTGGGTGCAGTTTCCAAAACTTTCAAGTCATATTTGTCTGCATAGTGTTAGAACATGGACCTGGCAAAGCCAATACTGTGTCTGTCTGTACATCCAGAAAAAAAATTGTATAACATTTTTCACAGTTTTCTCTCCTACTGGTGGATGCCATGATGTTGCGTATGGAGTGCTGCCTGCACGGGTGTGATATGCAACTGAGATGTGCACGATTGTGCACCTTGGTAACTTAGCCTACCACTTTTTATAGCCAATTAAGTCTACTAAACATTGACAATCAGCTTAGTGCTCAGATTTGTAAGAGCTCCCTTATTCTATTATTGAAGCATGTAGTGCTCAAGTGTACACTATTATCAATTGGTTTTTTCTGAAACTATTGATTGAAGTGTATTTCCATTTTGTGAATGATTTTGTGTGTGTGTGTGTGGGCATAAATAAGGTCATTGTTCTCTTTGAAAATGATCTTGGTGTTGCTTGGACAGTATGGCTGAGATATCCATTTAAACATACTCCCACTTAAAATGGTCTTCCAATTTACTGATATTTATTGAAAGTCCAATTTATGGTTGCTTTAGACCACATCAATATCTCGATGATAGTTCTACATTGTCATATCAGTAACCATAGCTTTCGAATGAGAATTCATTCAGCAAACAGTGGCGTACTTTGTGCAGAGAAATAAACAAAAATAGCAATACATGTTTGGCCAAAACTAACAAAACGATTGCAAATTACAGATCTCATGCAAATCTGGAGAAAGTACTAATTTTGCCAATTCATCGACCACAATGACCAGTCCTCATCTTCAATGAAAGAACCCCCACCATAAGACCGCATCATCTGTGTACTTCTTCAGATTGCTCGGCACTCCTGCAATAATCCACCACGATCTGGGCGAGACGAAAAGGGCGGTCATAATCTTCTTGATTTGGGACAAGTTCAACAACATGTTTGGGCTGCTTTTTCACCCATCCATCATCCTGAAAAATCTCGCTATCCTAAGCTACAATCATGGAGTAATCTGCATAATAGATGCTGCCTACAATCTCGTCTTTAGCTTGCTGGCGT
>NW_021264509.1:0-1611 GCF_002162155.2 Triticum dicoccoides
GCTCCGCCACAAAGATCCACACAGAGGGCCGTCGGGACAAAGGTCCTTTCAGCCCCCAATCCGTGAATCACTCGCGGGTACTCTTCGAGCTGACCCGACTTTAGTCACCATCTGTATAGTATGTATGTATGTATAGTATATACCCGTGATCACCTCCCGAGTGATCACGGCCCAATAGTATAGCAAGGCAGACTGACAAGAATGTAGGGCCAATGATGATAAACTAGCATCCTATACTAAGTATTTAGGATTGCAGGTAAGGTATCAACAGATGTAGCGACAATGTCAGGCTATGCATCAGAATAGGATTAATGAAAGCAGTAACATGCTACACTACTCTAATGCAAGCAGTATAGAGGAGAATAGGCGATATCTGGTGATCAAAGGGGGGGCTTGCCTGGTTGCTCTGGCAAGAGAGAGGGGAAGTCAACTCCGTAGTCGAACTGGGCAGCAGCAGCGTTGGTCTCGTAGTCTACCGGAGAGAAGAGGGGGAAGAAACAATGAATATCAAGTAAACAGATGCATATCGATGCATGACATGTCAAGAAGCGATGCTAGGCGTGCCCTAACGTGGTATGAGGTGGTACTGGTTAAGGGGGGAATCATCCGGGAAAGTATTCCCGGTGTTTCGTGTTTTCGGGCAGAGGAGCCGGAGGGGGAAAGTTGCGGGTTCGATAGATTAGGGGGTGTGGCGGACGAACGGACTGCGTCTCCGGAATCGTCTCGTCGTTCTGAGCAACTTTCATGTTGAAAATATTTTAATCCGAGTTACGGATTAAAAGATATGATTTTTAAAAGATTTTAATAATTCTGTAATTTAATTATTTATTTAATTAATTCGAAAAAAAGGTATTTATGACGTCAGCATGATGTCATGCTGACGTCAGCAGTCAACAGGGGTTGACTGAGTCAACCCCTGACATGTGGGTCCAGTGGGACCCACCTGTCATTCTCTATTTAGGTTAATTAGGGTTTAGGTTAATCTAATTACAGTTTAATTAATCTTAACTAGTTAATTAATTTAATTAAACCGGATTAATTAACTTAATTAATTAATTAATTAATTAATAATTTTATTAAATCACTTTAATTTTATTAATTATATTTATTGTTTTTATTTATTTTATTATTTATTTATTTATTTTTTTATTATTTTTTTATTTATTATTTTTATTTTTTTTATTTTTAACGTTCTGGGGCGGGGCCCCCTAGTCAGTGGCCCGGGGGCCTTAGCGGGCACAGGGCGGTGCGGGTGCGGGTGCGAGCCCGACTGGGCACTGGGCACCCGTGCCCGAGGGCACCGCAGCGAGGGAGCGAGGCCCAGCTGCGTCGGCGGCCTCGCCCGACAGCGGCAGGGGGCGGGGAGCAGGGAAGGCCCCGGACGGCGACGGCCCTGGCGGGCGCGGCCAGGAGCCGCGGGAAGGAGGCGGTGGTGGCCGGGCGGTGCGTCGGGGCGGACGAAGCGAGGTCGGGGCGAGGTGGTGGGGTTCAGGGGAGGAGGAGGAGCGAGGGAGGCCGGTGGCCACGGCGAGGGACACGGCGCCGGCCAAGAATGGGCGCAGGGCGCTGGGCGGAGGCGTCGAGGGCTCGGGGCGGCCGGCGTGGTACGGC
>NW_021264510.1:0-1575 GCF_002162155.2 Triticum dicoccoides
CTGCGCCGCCGCCCCGCCGCGGCTCCGCCGGACCGGCGCTCGCCTCGGTCCCGCGCCGTCGTCCCCGGCCTCTCCGGCCTCCTCCGCGCCGGATCCTCTCCATCCGGCCTCCTCCTCGACCTCCCCGGCGGCCTTCCTCCCCAACCCCGGCGGCTCTCCGGCGAACCTCGGGTTCCGCGCCAGATCCAGTTTTCCCGAGGTTGACCCCGAAAATGCCTAAGTCCTAAAATTATTGGATAATCATGCCATGTTTGACCTGCTATATCTCTGCATCCGTAGCTCCATTTTGTGCGTGTAATATGTCAAATTCTTCATCTCGACGAGTAGATCATTTCATTCCATTGCATCATTTTCAGTTGAGCTCATCTTGGTGCTCTTTAACTTGCTGTTTAACAACTTGAACATAAGGTTTATTCAGATCTGGACCAATTTTGAAATTTGCATATGAGGACTTACCGGAATCATTATATGTTGTTCCCGGCCTCATTTAAACTTGCCTTGATGTGTTTTTCTTCTTTGCATCATCCCTTGCCATGAGTAGCTTCATGTAGCTTTGTCATGCATCACGCTTGTTGTGCATCATGTCTTGTTCATGTGTGGTGTGTTTACTATGTTACGTGCTTCTTTTCGATAGTTCCCGTTTCGTTGCGATCGTGAGGATGCGTTCGTCTACGTGTGGTTCGTCTTCGTGGCTTCATCCGTTCGTCTTCTTCATGGACTCGTTCTTCTTCCTTGCGGGATTTCAGGCAAGATGACCGCTACCCTGGATCTCACTACTATCATTGCTATGCTAGTTGCTTCGTTCTTTTGCCATGCTGCGTTACCTATCTTTTGCTCATCAAGCCTCCCATATTGCCATGAACCTCTAACCTTTGACACCTTTCCTATGCAAACCACTGTTTGGCTATGTTACCGCTTTGCTCAGCCCTCTTATAGCGTTGCTAGTTGCAGGTGAAGTTGAAGATTGCTCCATGGTGAACAGGATTTTGTTGGGATATCACAATATCTCTTATATTATTAATGCATCTATTTATTTGGTAAAGGGTGGAAGACTCGTCCTTATGCATGGTGTTTTGTTCCACTCTGGCCTCCCTAGTTTCCGTTATACCGGTGTTATGTTCCCAGATTTTGCATTCCTTACGCGGTCGGGTGATTTATGGGACCCCCTTGACAGTTCGCTTTGAATAAAACTCCTCCAGCAAGGCCCAACATTGACTTTTACCATTTGCCTCACCTAGCCCTTTTTCCCTTGGGAGTCGCGCTCTCGAGGGTCATCTTTATTTTATCCCCCCCGGGCCAGTGCTCGTTGTGAGTGTTGGTCCAACCTGAGCGATGTCCGGCACCCCCTGGGCAACCAGGGTCTATGCCAACCCGACATCTGGCTCATCCGGTGTGCCCTGAGAACGAGATATGTGCAGATTTGTCGGCACAGCGGGAGGTTTTGCTGGTCTTGTTTTACCATTGTCGAAATGTCTTGTAAACCGGGATTCTGAGTCTGATCCGGTCTTCCTGGGAGCAGGAATGTTCATTCGTTGATCGCGAGAGCTTATCATGGGCTAAGTTGGGACACCCCTG
>NW_021264511.1:0-2174 GCF_002162155.2 Triticum dicoccoides
TTTTTTTTCCAGTATTTTTGTTTTGTTTTCTGCATTAATTATTTTCTTTTGGTTTTTTGCTTTATTTTTTAATTCTTTTTGCTTTTAGGTCAGCAAAATTATAAACTTTCTGTTTGTGCCATTAGTTTTCTTTGAAATTTGTGTGAATCACAAGTTTGTGAGCTCAACAAGGCGTGTAGAGGGACGGGCTTATAAAACGGTGTGAGCGCCCTTCGGTTGGCGAGGTTTTCAAATTCATAGTTTTCAAATGAACTCTGAAAAAGTTGTCATAGCATGTGCATGTACAAAACGGACAATGGTATCATACTCGTCTGTTACAAAGTTGGCATGGTATCATCATATATAATAGTTGCAGGAGAAAGTCTTCACTTTTTCTTCGCTTGTGTCGTTTGCTTATTGCGCCGTAACCATGGATAATCTTCATCGTTTATCAGGATGCTTGGGTCAGCCTTGACTTTGAAGGGGGGAATTTCATGAAACTTTTCATACTCTTCAGACATGTCTGTCTTGCCCTCCACTCTCAGGATGTCCCTTTTTCCTGAAAGAACTATGTGGCGCTTTGGCTCATTGTATGATGTATTCGCTTCCTTATCTTTTCTTTTCCTCGGTCTGGTAGACATGTCCTTCACATAGATAACCTGTGCCACATCATTGGCTAGGACGAACGGTTCGTCAGTGTACCCAAGATTTTTCAGATCCACTGTTGTCATTCCGTACTGTGGGTCTACCTGTACCCCGCCTCCTGATAGATTGACCCACTTGCACTTAAACAAAGGGACCTTAAAATCTACTCCGTAGTCAAGTTCCCATATGTCTACTATGTAACAATAATATGTGTCATTTCCATTCTCGGTTGTTGCATCAAAGCGGACAACGCTGTTTTGGTTGGTGCTCTTTTCATCTTGGTCAATCGTGTAAAATGTATTCCCATTTATCTCGTATCCTTTCCAAATCATTACAGTCGAAGATGGTCCCCTGGACAACAAGTACAGCTCATCACAAACAGTGCTGTCACCTCTAAGACGTGTTTCCAACCAACTGTTGAAAGTCCTGATGTGTTCACATGTAATCCAGTCGTCGCACTGCTCCGGGTGTTTGGAGCGCAGACTGTTCTTGTGTTCATCGACATACGGGGTCACCAAGATAGAGTTCTGTAGAACTGTGTAGTGTGCTTGAGACCAAGAATATCCGTCCCTGCATATCATTGAGTCCCTTCCAAGCGTGCCTTTTCTAGTCAGTCTTCCCTCATACCGCGATTTAGGTAGACCTATCTTCTTAAGGCCAGGAATGAAGTCAACACAAAACCCGATGACATCCTCTGTTTGATGGCCCATGGAGATGCTTCCTTCTGGCCTAGCGCGGTTACGAACATATTTCTTTAGGACTCCCATGAACCTCTCAAAGGGGTACATATTGTGTAGAAATACGGGCCCCAGAATGACAATCTCGTCGACTAGATGAACTAGGACGTGCGTCATGATATTGAAGAAGGATGGTGGGAACACCAGCTCGAAACTGACAAGACATTGCGCCACATCACTCCTTAGCGTTGGTATGATTTCTGGATCGATCACCTTCTGAGATATTGCATTGAGGAATGCACATAGCTTCACAATGGTTAATCGGACGTTTTCCGGTAGAAGCCCCCTCAATGCAACCGGAAGCAGTTGCGTCATAATCACGTGGCAGTCATGAGACTTTAGGTTCTGGAACTTTTTCTCTGGCATATTTATTATTCCCTTTATATTCGACGAGAAGCCAGTCGGGACCTTCATACTGAGCAGGCATTGAAAGAATATTTCTTTCTCTTCTTTCATAAGAGCGTAGCTGGCAGGACCTTCATACTGCTACGGAGGCATGCCCTCTTTTTTGTGCAAGCGTTGCAGGTCCTCTCGTGCCTCAGGTGTATCTTTTGTCTTCTCATACACGCCCAAGAAGCCTAGCAGGTTCACGCAAAGGTTCTTCATCACGTGCATCACGTCGATCGAAGAGCGGACCTCTAGGTCTTTCCAGTAGGGTAGGTCCCAAAATATAGATTTCTTCTTCCACATGGGTGCGTGATTCTCAGCGTCATTCGGAACAGCTAGTCCGCCAGGACCCTTTCCAAAGATTACGTGTAAATCATTGACCATAGCAAGTACGTGATCACCGGTACGCATGGCGGGCTTCTTCCG
>NW_021264512.1:0-2493 GCF_002162155.2 Triticum dicoccoides
AGTACACCTTGGTATGCTGACTATGCTAATTATATTGTTGCTAAATACATACCACCTAGCTTCATATACCAACAAAAGAAAAAAAATCTTCTATGATTTAAGACATTACTTTTGGGATGACCCACATCTTTATAAAGAAGGAGTAGATGGTATTATTAGACGTTGTGTACCTGAGCATGAATAGGAACAAATCCTACAGAAATGTCACTCCGAGGCTTATGGTGGACATCACGCGGGAGACAGAACCGCTCATAAGGTATGGCAATCTGGTTTTTATTGGCCTACTCTCTTCAAGGATACCCGTAAGTTTGTCTCATCTTGTGATGAATGTCAAAGAATAGGTAATATCGGTATGCGTCATGAAATGCCTATGAATTATTCACTTGTTGTTGAACCATTTCATGTTTGGGGATTTGATCTCATGGGACCTTTTCCTTCCTCTAATGGGTATACACATATTTTGGTTGCTGTTGATTATGTTACTAAGTGGATAGAAGCTATTCCAACCAGTAGTGCTGATCACAACACCTCTATTAAAATGCTTAAGGAAGTTATTTTCCCAAGGTTTGGAGTCCCTAGATATTTAATGACTCATGGTGGTTCACATTTTATTCATGGTGCTTTCCATAAATGCTTGCTAAGTATGATGTTAACCATAGAATTGCATCACCTTATCATCCTCAGTCTAGTGGTCAAGTTGAACTTAGTAATAGAGAAATAAAACTAATCTTACAAAAGACTGTCAATAGGTCCCGGAAGAATTGGTCTAAGAAATTAGATGATGCACTTTGGGCTTATAGAACAACATATAAAAATCCTATGGGTATGTCTCCTTATAAAATGGTTTATGGAAAAGTTTGTCATTTGCCTCTTGAGTTAGAACATAAAGCATATTGGGCAATCAAAGAAGTCAACTATGATTTCAAACTTGCTCGTGAAAAGAGGTTATTTGATATTAGCTCATTAGATGAATGGAGAACCGAGGCTTATGAAAATGCAAAGTTATTCAAAGAAAAAGTTAAAAGATGGCATGACAAAAGAATCGAAAAGCGTGAGTTCAAAGTTGGAGAATATGTTCTTTTGTACAACTCTCGTTTCAGATTCTTTGCAGGAAAACTCCTCTCTAAATGGGAAGGACCCTATGTTATCGAGGAGGTCTATCGATCCAGAGCTATCAAAATAAATAATGCCGAAGGTACTAACCCGAAGGTTGTTAATGGACAACGAATAAAACATTATATCTCAGGTATGCCCATTAATGTTGAAAGCAATATTATCAAACTATGACACCGGAAGAACACATAAGAGAAACCTTCCGGAACACTCCAGAATGCTGAAAAAGGGAGGTACGTGACGATCCAATCCTCTATGGCCTCTTCAAGCTCCTCCAAGGACAAGTTCTTCGACAACGTCATTGCTACGTCTTGAGATAGCGTTGGTTTTCCCCTAAGAGGAGAGGGTGATGCAGCAAGTGTAGCGTAAGTATTTCCTTCAGCTTTTGAGAACCAAGGTATCAATCCAGTAGGAGGCTCCTCAAAAGTCCCACGCGCCTACACAAACAAACTGAGAACTCGCAACCAACGCAATAAAGGGGTTGTCAATCCCTTCATGGCCACTTGCAAAAGTGAGATCTGATAGAGATATTATGATAAGATAAATATATTTTTGGTATTTTATAATATAGATGCAAGAAAGTAAAGACGCAAATAAAATTAGATTGAAAGCAAATATGATAAGAGATAGACCTGGGGGCCATAGGTTTCACTAGAGGCTTCTCTCGAGAGCATAAGTATTACGGTGGGTGAACAAATTACTATCGAGCAATTGATAGAAAAGTGAATAATTATGACGTTATCTAGGCATGATCATGTATATAGGCATCACGTCCATAACAAGTAGACCGACTCCTTCCTGCATCTACTACTATTACTCCACACATCAACCGCTATCCAGCATGCATCTAGAGTATTAAGTTCATAAGAACAGAGCAATGCATTAAGCAAGATGACATGATGTTGAGGGATAAACTCATGCAATATGATATAAACCCCATCTTGTTATCCTCGATGGCAACAATACAATACGTGTCTTGCAACCCTTTCTGTCACTGGGTAAGAACACCGCAAGATTGAACCCAAAGCTAAGCACTTCTCCCATGGCAAGAAAGATCAATCTAGTAGGCCAAACCAAACCGATAATTCGAAGAGACTTGCAAAGATAACTCAATCATACATAAAATAATTCAGAGAAGATTCAGTTAATATCCATAGATAAATCTGATCATAACCCACAATTCGTCGGATCTCGACAAACACACCGCAAAAAGAGATTACATTGAATAGATCTCCACAAGAGAGGGGGAGAACATTGTATTGAGATCCAAAAAGAGAGAAGAAGCCATCTAGCTAATAACTATGGACCCGTAGGTCTGTGGTAAACTACTCACAACTCATCGGAGGGGCAAGGATGTTGATGTAGAGGCCCTCCATGGTC
>NW_021264513.1:0-1479 GCF_002162155.2 Triticum dicoccoides
GGAGAATACCATGTGAAAATTGATTTCAAATGCTAGGGGTTTGTAATTAAGAGATCTTATACATATTGTACATGTATGTAGCCAGTAGCGTCGGATACATGATACGAAAACTTGTTGTTCGACCAATCTCTCGCAGAAGGAGAGTTCGATCGATCACTTCTCTCGGTATGCATGATGAACTTCTGTACTGAATGGTTCTCTCGATCACTTATGTATATATAGTACGTAGCGTCGACCAAGCACGGACATAAGAGAGGACACTTCTCTCTATTAATTAACTAGCTAACACAATATATGAAACACCTAAATTAACCCCCCAAAACCCCCAACCTCCCCTCCTTTCAAAAAAACAAAAACCCCAGCCACTGGAATGCTGACGCGTGGATGCCTTTTGGTCCCGGTTGGTGTCACCAACCGGGACCAAAGGCCGCCTCACTGGGCTCGACGCACAGGGCCACGTGGAGGCACATTGCTCCCGGTTCTGGTTTGAACCGGGACTAATGGGTGGAGGTATTAGTAACGGCCCATTAGTCCCGGTTCATGAACCAGGACTAAAGGCCCTTATGAACCGGGACTATTAGGTGTTTTTCTACTAGAACCAGATCGCATGAAAGCAATTCAAGAGGAATTGGCGGGATTCTTTCTTGACCACGTCATCAGTAAAGCCGGAGAATACCATGTGGAAATTGATTTCAAATGCTAGGGGTTTGTAATTAAGAGATCTTATACATATTGTACATGTATGTAGCCAGTAGCGTCAGATACATGATACGAAAACTTGTTGTTCGACCAATCTCTCGGAGAAGGAGAGGTCGATCGATCACTTCTCTCGGTATGCATGACGAACTTCTGTACTGAATGGTTCTCTCGATCACTTATGTATATATAGTACGTAGCGTCGACCAAGCACGGACATAAGAGAGGACACTTCTCTCTATTAATTAGCTAGTTAACACAATATATGAAACACCTAAATTAACCCCCCAAAACCCCCAACCTCCCCTCCTTTCAAAAAAAAACAAAAACCCCAGCCACTGGAATGCTGACGCGTGGATGCCTTTTGGTCCCAGTTGGAGCCACCAACCGGGACCAAAGGCCGCCTCACTGGGCTCGGCGCACAGGGCCACGTGGAGGCACATTGGTCCCGGTTCTGGTTTGAACCGGGACTAATGGGTGGAGGTATTAGTAACGGCCCATTAGTCCCGGTTCATGAACCGGGACTAAAGGCCCTTATGAACCGGGACTATTAGGTGTTTTTCTACTAGAACCAGATCGCATGAAAGCAATTCAAGAGGAATTGGCGGGATTCTTTCTTGACCACGTCATCAGTAAAGCCGGAGAATACCATGTGAAAATTGATTTCAAATGCTAGGGGTTTGTAATTAAGAGATCTTATACATATTGTACATGTATGTAGCCAGTAGTGTCGGATACATGATACGAAAACTTGTTGTTCGACCAATCTCTCGGAGAAGGAGA
>NW_021264514.1:0-1175 GCF_002162155.2 Triticum dicoccoides
TTTTGCGGTGTGTTTGTTGAGACCGATGAATTGTGGGTTTATGATCAAGTCTATCTATGAATAATATTTGAATCTTCTCTGAATTCTTTTATGTATGATTGGTTATCTTTGCAAGTCTCTTCGAATTATCCATTTGGTTTGGCCAACTAGATTGGTAGTTCTTGCCATGGGAGAAGTGCTTAGCTTTGGGTTCGATCTTGTGGTGTCCTTTCACAGTGACAGAAGGGGCAGCAAGGCACGTATTGTATCGTTGCCATCGAGGATAACAAGATGGGGTTTATTTCATATTGCATGAATTTATCTCTCTACATCATGTCATCTTGCTTAAAGCGTTACTCTGTTTTTAACTTAATACTCTAGATGCATGCTGGATAGCGGTCGATGATTGGAGTAATAGTAGTAGATGCAGAATCGTTTCGATCTACTTGTCACGGACGTGATGCCTATATACATGATCATGCCTAGATATTCTCATAACTATGCTCAATTCGGTCAATTGCTCAACAGTAATTTGTTCACCCACCGTAGAAAACTTATGCTCTCGAGAGAAGCCACTAGTGAAACCTATGGCCCCCGGGTCTATTCTCATCATATCAATCTCCATCACTTTAATCTTGCTTTGTTTTTACTTTGCCTTTTACTTTTCACTTTGCATCTTTTTATAAAAAATACCAAAAATATTATCTCTATTAGATCTCACTCTCATAAGAGACCGTGAAGGGATTGACAACCCCTAATCGCGTTGGTTGCGAGGTTCTATCGAGTTGTGCAGGTACGAGGGACTTGAGCGTGGCCTCCTACTGGATTAATACCTTGGTTCTCAAAAAATGAGGGAAATACTTACGCTACTCTGCTGCATCATCCTCTCCTCTTCGGGGAAAACCAACACAAGCTCAAGAGGTAGCAGGGGGCACGCCGTCCACCCTTGCCGCCGCCTCGTAGCTCTTCCGACTTGAACTCCAAGTCTCCTGGGTGTCTTCTGGTCCAAGAAAAACCATCACGAAAGTTTTATTCCATTTGGACTCTGTTTGGTATTCCTTTTCTACGAAGCTCAAAAACAAGGAAAAAACAGAAACTGGCACTGGCACTGGGCTCTAGGTTAATAAGTTAGTCCCAAAAATAATATAAAATAGCATATTAATGCATATAAAACATCCAAAACAGATAATATAATA
>NW_021264515.1:0-1175 GCF_002162155.2 Triticum dicoccoides
TTTTGCGGTGTGTTTGTTGAGACCGATGAATTGTGGGTTTATGATCAAGTCTATCTATGAATAATATTTGAATCTTCTCTGAATTCTTTTATGTATGATTGGTTATCTTTGCAAGTCTCTTCGAATTATCCATTTGGTTTGGCCAACTAGATTGGTAGTTCTTGCCATGGGAGAAGTGCTTAGCTTTGGGTTCGATCTTGTGGTGTCCTTTCACAGTGACAGAAGGGGCAGCAAGGCACGTATTGTATCGTTGCCATCGAGGATAACAAGATGGGGTTTATTTCATATTGCATGAATTTATCTCTCTACATCATGTCATCTTGCTTAAAGCGTTACTCTGTTTTTAACTTAATACTCTAGATGCATGCTGGATAGCGGTCGATGATTGGAGTAATAGTAGTAGATGCAGAATCGTTTCGATCTACTTGTCACGGACGTGATGCCTATATACATGATCATGCCTAGATATTCTCATAACTATGCTCAATTCGGTCAATTGCTCAACAGTAATTTGTTCACCCACCGTAGAAAACTTATGCTCTCGAGAGAAGCCACTAGTGAAACCTATGGCCCCCGGGTCTATTCTCATCATATCAATCTCCATCACTTTAATCTTGCTTTGTTTTTACTTTGCCTTTTACTTTTCACTTTGCATCTTTTTATAAAAAATACCAAAAATATTATCTCTATTAGATCTCACTCTCATAAGAGACCGTGAAGGGATTGACAACCCCTAATCGCGTTGGTTGCGAGTTGCTATCGAGTTGTGCAGGTACGAGGGACTTGAGCGTGGCCTCCTACTGGATTAATACCTTGGTTCTCAAAAAATGAGGGAAATACTTACGCTACTCTGCTGCATCATCCTCTCCTCTTCGGGGAAAACCAACACAAGCTCAAGAGGTAGCAGGGGGCACGCCGTCCACCCTTGCCGCCGCCTCGTAGCTCTTCCGACTTGAACTCCAAGTCTCCTGGGTGTCTTCTGGTCCAAGAAAAACCATCACGAAAGTTTTATTCCATTTGGACTCTGTTTGGTATTCCTTTTCTACGAAGCTCAAAAACAAGGAAAAAACAGAAACTGGCACTGGCACTGGGCTCTAGGTTAATAAGTTAGTCCCAAAAATAATATAAAATAGCATATTAATGCATATAAAACATCCAAAACAGATAATATAATA
>NW_021264516.1:0-1020 GCF_002162155.2 Triticum dicoccoides
CTGACGTCATGCTGACGTCATGCTGGCGCAATAATTATAATTTCTGGATTTAATTTAAATCAGGAAATTCTAGAATATTATTTAAACTTCAAAAATTCATAACTTTTATTCTGTAACTCCAAATTGGACAAATTATATATGAAAAATGATCAGAAAAATCCAATCTATCCATCTGTACTATTTTCATGCATGATCAAACAAGTTAAATTGATGTTTTAAGCAGAACAAGGAAAAGCACTTTAAAAAGGCCATATTTGAATTTGAAATTTGAATCCTTGATTCAAATTTGTTCAAACCCTTCTGGTTTTAGTTGCATTAGCCCAATACACTCATATTGCCATGTTTCATGCATGCATCATATTGTTGCACATTGTTTGGTGATGTTTGTGTATCGGTGCTCTCTGCGGCAGGTTCTGTCCCCGAGGAGTACCGTGATTACCCTAACGAAGAACCGTATCAGTGCATCGAACCATCAGGCAAGCAACCAACCATTTGATCATATCGATACAATCCCATGTTCTCGCTCCTGCATTAAGACAACGCGATTCAAACTGCATTAAGACAACGCGATTCAAACTGCTGTGTGCTACGGTAGTTGAACCCATTTCCTCTGCATGACCTGTCATTGCCACAGTAACTAGATGAAACCCACTAGCATGTGTAGGAGTTGCTTGAGCCATATGTATGTGTTGTTCCTACCTTGCTATGCCTGCTATGCTTAGAGTCGTGTCAGGTCTGGTTCATCTGGGTGATGGGCTGGAGTGAAATGATTATGTCGGTAATGGGAGTGGTGTGGTGAACACGATTTGGTAAAGGTATCGATGAAAGGCCATGTAGGAGTACATGGTGGGTTGTTTCATTGAAGCCGACCTTAAGCACTGAGATCTGTATGTGTGATTTAAGAATCAGCTACTACCATGCATTGGGCCCGAAACCAATGGACCCTCTCGGCTTCTTATTCACCCTAGTTCTCCGTCCAGGAGTTGCAAGTAGTTTCTGGTGTTTGTAGCCTACTGGAGG
>NW_021264517.1:0-1263 GCF_002162155.2 Triticum dicoccoides
TACATGAGAATGATGAATGCCTTGTCAATTTGAATGCACCATCTGATGAGCTACCCACTAATTTGATCACACCACCTATTTTAGAGGACTACGTTGATAATTTGACTTTGCCATGTGATCAAACAACTGAAATACCAACAATTTTAAGTGCACCCATTGAATTAACTATTGATGCAAAAGAACCAATGTTTAATCATTTTGATATGACCTCTAATCTTGGTGATGATTCTGTGTTGAATGACTTATTGCATGTTTGCTTATTTAAGCATGTTGTAGCATGTAAATTTGATGCAAGTAAGGTTTATTCACCAATGTTGGGATGGTTTAATGATGAACATTGTCAATCTTTTGAAATGAATAAGAGCTTCACTTATATGTGCAAACTGAGTTGCAATATTTTCATGCCTTCTACTTCTTGTGCTAATTTTTTGGCTTCAGATTTTATGAACTATGCAAGTTACTCATGTATTCATGTCTCATATATGCAAAAATCAAGGGAAGTAAAAATGGATGACATATACATATACAACATGTACACCTTGTCTCTTTTGTTAGCCACATTTCAGATTAAGCAACGCCGAGGACGGCTTTATTTTCAAGAAGGGGAGGATGATGAGGACATGACTACCTTGGATATGACCAAAAATATTGCATATATGCATATTTGTCAGGTGATTTCTAGTGCAAACTATTCAATAATCTATTTATGTTATCCAGAACAAAAATACTTCACACACTTTTGTGTTTTGTCTAATTGCAGGTGTATGTGACATTTGTACAATCCATATATGAAGATAAGGAAGAAAGAGATGTTTATTTGCTGTCCAAAAAGTTCTCTCACGTCACTTTTGGCCCAAGAGAAGATAGAGTCCAAGTCTCTCACGTTCTGGATTCAGATTCGGACTGCACAGATATACCTGACTCAAAACGCACACAAGTTTTTCATACGGACTCCGAATTGGGTGATTCTTTTTTTGTTGGAAACTAGATTTCGTGCACTTTCCAACCCAATTGGAATCACCTTCAAATTCGTCCGGAGCGTTGAGTTGTGGACGAAACAATCTGATGCTGCAGCAGAATCCGAGTCAAACTACAAGTCCAAAGGTGTTACATCACCTCCACTTGGGCCCATTGGCCTTGTACGACCTAGATTTAGTTTTAGGCTGCCTTGGGACGTCCTCCCACCTCCTTGGCCGCCACCCCTTGCTCCTATATAAGTAGATCCATCTAGTAGCTTTTCCTTGGGATTTGTTTAGTTAAAAG
>NW_021264518.1:0-1301 GCF_002162155.2 Triticum dicoccoides
CTCTCGCTCCTGCTCTCTTTTACTGCATTAGGACAACAACGACATATTTGATACTTGCTGCGGTAGCTGAACCCTTTATCCTTTGCATGACCTGTCATTGCCACAGTAAATAGATGAAACCCACTAGCATGAGTAGGAGTTGTTTGAGCCCTGATGTGCCTACTCATTCATGCTTGTTTGTCATGCCTGCTACTGCTTAGAGTTGAGTCAGGTCTGATTCATCGGGGATGAATCAGAGGCGTGTGAACATGTCCTGCTGTGTGTGAGCTAAGTGTGTGAACACGATTTGGTAAAGGTAGCGGTGAGAGGCCATGTAGGAGTACATGGTGGGTTGTCTCATTGCAGCCGTCCTCAGGAACTGAGTTCTGTGTTTGTGATCCATGATCAGTTACTACCACACATTGGGCTCCGGGCGCTCCAAGCCCTCTCGACTTATTAATCAACTTGATCTCTGTCCAGGAGTTGCAACTAGTTTCTGGTGTTTGTAGGCAGTGTTAGTAGTCTACCAAGTGGCACCCGGTATAGGTGGGCTTGGGACAGACTAGGCACAGTGGCACGGTGTACCAAGTGGCACCCGGTTGGTGGGCTTGGGAACCCTGCACACATCGTTTGGGGCCGTAAGCGACACCCCGGCCGGATCTCCTTGCGGATGGAACCCGAATAGGCGATAAACCTGGACTAGAGACTTGTTCGGTTAGTCAGGTCGTGGCCGACTCCCTCGCCCGGCTTCCGCTTGAAGGTTGCCGAGGTACATGACGTGTACAGGGCGGTAAGTGGCGAGAGCGTGTGTGAAGAAGTACATCCCTGCAGGGTTATCATCATCTATTCGAATAGCCGGATTCCTCGGATATGGAAACTTGGACCCCATTGCATAGTTCATAGACAAGTGAAAGTGGATACTCTAAAATACGCAAGATAAGCGTGAGTGCTATGGATGGCGTTCTCGTAGGGAGACGGGAGCGGATCCATAGTGGTGTATTGGTTGGTGAATATGTGGACTCGTGTGCGCCACCTCAAAGAGTTACTTGCAGTCGTAGTTCAGGATAGCCACCGAGTCAAAGCTGGCTCGCTGCAGTCAAACTCCACCATCCCCTTTGTTGATAATGATGCATATGTAGATAGTTCTGATGTAAGTCTTGCTGGGTACATTTGTACTCACGTTTGCCTATTTTATGTTTTTGCAGAGAGACTTCGGTCTCACTAGTAGTTCCACGTGGACTTCGACGTTTAGCTTGTTACCTCAGCTACGATCTTGTGCCCTCAGCAGGATCTGGTAGATGGTCAGGCTTCTCAGCCTTTTT
>NW_021264519.1:0-1235 GCF_002162155.2 Triticum dicoccoides
AAGATGGACTTCCCCAAGTTCGACGGCAAGTCTGATCCGCTCGCCTTCATCAACAGATGCGAGTCCTTCTTCCATCAACAACGGATCGCCGAGGAGGAGAAGGTGTGGATGGCGTCCTACAATCTCGAGGGTCCTGCCCAACTATGGTATATGCAGGTCCAGCGCGACGAGGGCACACCTCCGTGGCGCCGCTTCTCCGAGCTGCTCAATCTCCGCTTCGGGCCACCGCTGCGCGCTAACCCGCTGGGCGAACTAATGGCGTGCAAACGCACGACGTCCGTCGTCGACTTCCAGGAGCGGTTTGAGGCACTCCTTCCCCGGGCAGGCACCTTATCCGAGACACAGAAAGTGCAGATCTTCACCGCGGGACTCCAGCCACCCCTCAGCCTCGACGTGGAGATCCATAACCCACAGTCCCTCGCCGTCGCCATGAGCCTCGCCCGCAAATTGGAGCTGCGCGACCAGTGCGCGCTTTCCGCCGCACCACCAGTGCGTTTTCCACAGAAGGGCATCCTGCCGACACCAGGACCACGCCTCGCGCCCCCCGCTTCGGCCCCACCAGCCGCACCTCAGCAGGGCCACAATCTGCCGGACGGACGCCCAATCAAGCGTCTCTCCCAGACAGAGATGGAGGAACGCCGTCGCCTGGGCCTTTGCTTCAACTGTAACGAGAAGTTTGGCAGGGGCCACAACCGCGTGTGCCAACGCATCTTTCTCCTCGACTTAGCGCCGGACGACGACGACGACGACGCGGCCTCCGCCACTATTGATGCATCGCGGGCCGACCCTCAAATCTCGCTCCACGCGATCGCCGGCGTGCGCACGAGTGAAACCATGCAGATGCAGATTACTCTCGGAGGTGTCTCCCTCCTCGCCCTGATCGATTCAGGCTCCACCCACAACTTCATCGCCGAAGAGGCGGCCGCTCGTGCTACGTTACCGCCCCCCACCACAGAGAAGATGCGCGTCACGGTGGCCAACGGCGAGCGCGTTCCGTGCCAGGGCGCGTACCGCGTCGTGCCCTTCCGCATCGGCCACGAGGAGTTCGCGGAGGATTTCCTCGCCTTGCCGCTCGCGGGCTACGACATCGTCCTGGGCACGCAGTGGCTGGCGTCGCTCGGACCGATCCTGTGGGATTTCCGAGCCCTCTCCATGACATTCTGGCGGCGGGGCCATCGGGTGTGCTGGCACGGCATTGCAGGACCGGACGGGCCAGCCCTAAAATCATGCAGCGG
>NW_021264520.1:0-1368 GCF_002162155.2 Triticum dicoccoides
TGAGATACATGTGGCCGTCGGTGTCGGACACTACATCCACGTCCCACAGGTGACGTGGGAGTCGAAGCCCGCGTCACTTGTGGGACGTGGATGTAGTGTCTGACACCGACAGCCACATGTATCTCACACCGACGATACTTGCTATTTAGGGTTTCCTCTACCGCTCGGCGACCCTCGACGACCCTCGTTCCCGATAAAAAAAGAGGAAGACGAGGAAAAAAAAGAGGAGAAGAAAGAATAGAGGAGATCTTCTCCTCTATTCTTTCTTCTCCTCTTTTTTTTCTTCTTCCTCTTCTTTTTTTATCCTCTTCTTCCTCTCATGTTCGACGACCCTTGTCCCCTCAGCGACCCTAGACCCCCTCTCGACCCCCTCATGTCGAAGTTATCGGGTAGGGGGTATATCGACAACGACATACCCGATACATACATACATACATATCACATGCATCCATACATATATGAACAAAATTAATATCTACTAATTAACAACCTAAATAAAAAACTAATACATATAGGAAGAAGAAAAAAAGAAGAGAACAAAGAATAGAGGAGGAGAAAGAATAGAGGAGAAGACTTCCTCTCCTCTTCTTCTCCCTCTTCTTCCCCTTCTTCCCCGCCTCTCTCATGAATGTCCGACGTCCCCCCTCCCCCCCTCATCATCATCTATCATCCCCCCTCTCATGTTCGACGACCCTCGACCCCTCAGCCGCCCTCTCGACACACCCACGACCTAAAATGACCTAAAATGAAAATAACCTAAAATGCACTAAAGTTATCAACGACCCTCTCGACACACCCACGAATAAGAAAATATATCATCTTCTTCATCTCCTCTTCTTTGCATATTCACATAGCCACATACACATACATAGCCACATACATATTCATCTATGAATAAAAAAACATCATAGGTACAATTCATATCGACATTCATACATACATGAAAAAAATTATATGAACATCGTGAACAAAAAGATCATCGAGCAAAATTATTTTCCATGAACATACATATAGCCACATTCATATAGAACTTTTGCATATATGAACATATATAGATGATTTTCTAAAAATGTAACTTTTGCATATAAACAGAGAGCAGCGGCGGCAATGGGTGGCGTCGTCGGCGAATGGGATGTGAAAGGGGGGAGCTCACTGGGGGCGGGCAGCGACGGGGAGAGGAGACCAGCGACGGGAAGGAGGACGGCGGGCTCAGGGATGCCGGCGACGGGGACGGCGTGTGCGGGGCGCGCGGCACGCGGTGACAGGGACGACGGGCTCGGGGTGGCACACGGTGACGGGGACGGCGACGGGCTCGGGGCGGCACACGGCGACGGGGACGAGGAGGCAGGGCTCGGGGCAGGGCGGACG
>NW_021264521.1:0-789 GCF_002162155.2 Triticum dicoccoides
AAAAGGCCTATCTTCGAGTTACACCAATGAAGGGTGCTCACCGCTTCGGGATCAAGGGCAAGCTAGCTCCTCGCTATATTGGCCCATTCACTATTCTCGAGAGGCGTGGAAAAGTGGCATATCAATTGGAGCTCCCGCCGAACCTTTCTCAGGTTCACGATGTGTTCCATGTGTCGCAACTCCGCCGTTGCTTCAAGGACCCAATCCGAGCTGTGGATCATGAAGTGCTCGAATTGCAACAGGACCTCTCCTATAAAGAGCATCCGGTCCGCATTCTCGACCAAGCTGAACGCCGCACACGCCAGAAGGCGATCAAGTTCCTCAAGGTCCAGTGGTCGAATCACTCTGAAGACGAAGCCACCTGGGAACGCGAGGATCGCCTGCGTGATGAATACCCCGCACTGTTTCCTTCTACCTCCTAAAATCTCGGGACGAGATTTCTTGTAGTGGAGGAGATTTGTAACGCCCGGATAATCTTGCTACAGTAATCCCACGCTAATCATGGCACGTCAACCCGATTACTGTTGCTATCCTTGCAATAATTTTAAACCGTTCAAATTCAAAATTCAAATTGATGAAAACAATAAAGGTTTTCAAAATTTAAAATAAAATTGTTCGGTGGTTGACGAATATTACAAAGGTAATTATAGTGCAACAGACATATTTTTATAAAATGGCTAAATGGATTAAATGATTTAAACAGAAAAGAAATAATAAAAGAAAATACAAAAGGAAAGAAAGACAGAAAACCAAAAAGAAAAAAAAACAAAAGGAGGGAAGCCCCCCCCC
>NW_021264522.1:0-2123 GCF_002162155.2 Triticum dicoccoides
CCCTTCTTTGTTGACCGCGGTGCCGAGCAGGGGACGAGGTAAGAAGAAGAGAGGAGCTGGAGCACGTGGTCGCGGGAGAGGAGGTAGGGTGACTGCCAGGGCGCCTTCCTCGCCGCCACCCCCAGCTGTTTCACCCGAGCACATGACTGCTAGGGTGGACTCGTCCGAGGAGGAGGCTACACGGACTACGGTCCACGGGCCTTCGGCCCACGAGCCTCCGGTCGACGGGCCTTCGGGCCACAAGAGTTCGGCCCACAAGACCCCGAAGGAGCACACGTCTGGATGGGGTACTTGGCCGGATCAGCCTGAGGGGCCGAGTGGTCATGCTGATGATGGCGGGGAGCCGACTGATATTGAGGAGGAGGGGGGCACGGTCTACCAGTGTGGTTGTACACGGCTCATGTCCGTGCCGGCGACCCGCGAGCAGAGGTGGTTGATTTTCCCTGATGGGGAGAGGTAAGTGCATTTAATCTTTTTGTACCCTTCTGCATTCACGTTTCTTCAAATATCTAATGCATTGGCCTTGTCATGCTGCAGGGGTTGGGACCACCATCATAGTGTCCGATGGCCCAACTCCGTCCTTGGAGTTCTTTGTCGGCAAAACTTCCCGAGGTTTGTCACGTTGCCCGGTGAGGGTCAGCTTCCAGAGCTTGGATTGAGTTGGGAGCACTACTTGGCTGCCTCGGACCCGCCGGGTGAGATTATCGACGGTGTCTTGTGCAAGACGAGGGCAGACGTGGTGATCAGGAAGTTCTGGGTAATTTCTCCTCTACACAATAAAAAATCTTCAACTAGCTAGTTATTATTTGTACTAATCAATATTGTTTCATTTGATTGCAGACATTCTACAGGTGTGAGGAGGGATACGAGGAGGAGGCGGCAAATGTTATCGATAATGTCTGCAAGCGCCTACTACAGAACTTACGGTACAAGACTCGGGTGCAGGCTGTTCGAGACTACTACGCCTCGCGTGGTATCAAGAAGACCAAGCCGGCGTGCCGCGAGAAGTTCTTGAGTAAGGAGGAGTACATGAAGGTAATTCATAGCCGTAGCACTAAGTTTCTATTTGCTAACTTAGGCCCCTCCGAGATGGTGTGTGGATCGGATGGATTGTTGGGAGGTGTTGGTCAATGAGTGGTGCTCAAAAAAATGGCTAGCCCTCCACAACGATGCCAAGGACAAACGTGCCCAAACGGAAGGTGTTCTACACCATCAAGGCATCTCCAACTTATATCAGTTCAGGCGGAACTGGGTATGTGGTTTGCTTCATGATTCATGCAATTCATTTATCATGCCAACTTTAGCCCTTTAATTACTAATTTACTTTGTTTCTCTCTTTCAGACACGCTACAATAAGGCGGATAAGGTGCCAGAGGTGTACGACCTGTATGCCATGGCCCACACTGCCTCTTACAAGAAAGTAAAGGCATTCTCTCCGTCTCACCTCGATGATCCAAAGAACTTCACCAACATCTCCTCCCACGACAACCTCGTGAAATATAGAGATCAGGGGAAGGCGAGGAAAGTGAAGGACTTTAACCCAAGCCAAGGTCCTATTGATACAGAGCTGCTGATTATATCTAGTGGCAGGAGGTCCCATGGCTCCATAGCCATGGGAGATGGACTTATCCGTTGTCCTAGCACTCTCCCGGAGATCGAGGCGCACCAGTCGAGCTCCGCTCCTGAGATAAGGCCTCGTGAACGGCCAGTCCAACTCGCCTTCAAGGTTAGTTATACGTACTCAGCTATCTATCTCCATTACATTGTGTGTGCTTCCATCAATGATAACGAATGGTAACGAGGAGTGGTGTTGCAGGCTGTTATACAGAGTGAGAGAGATAGAACGGAGAAACTTCTGGAGGAGGCGGCGGAGAGGCGGCGGGAGTTGGAGGAGAGGACGACAAAGATGTTGGAGGAGGAGAGGGCACGGAATGACATGCAGGCAAGGGCCATGTACGAGCTCCTTGTGGTAAGTTTCTTCTACACATTAGCCAAAACATTCATGTAGTGTTTGTCTCATTACTAACTAGTATGACTGAGTCGTCAAAACCAAATGTGCAGTCTGTGTGTGAGAAGCCCGGTCAGACCGCTCCGCCGATGCCAGTGATTGCTCCTGGGACCAC
>NW_021264523.1:0-932 GCF_002162155.2 Triticum dicoccoides
TCAGGGTCACCACCTGGGTCTTTAGCCTACTCGTTGATGTCAACGTCTACATAGAACCCATCAGAAGGGGTTGCAGCGTCTTCTGTAAAAATGTAGATTATAGCAACATGAGTACAAAGGTACTCAGCAAGACTTACATCAGATCCTACATACATGCATAGTATCAAGAAGGGTTGGTGGAGTTATTGCAGCAAGCCAGCTTTGACTCTTGGCTAGGCTATCCTACGATACTCCAACTTGAAATGGTTTTGCGCACACGAGTCCACTACTCACCACTTCAATACACTACCGAGGATCCACCTCCGTCTTCCTACGGAAGAGCCATCCTCGGCACTCACACTTATCTTGAGGCTTTTAACAGTTTCCATTTACTTGTCTATGAACTGTATAGGCAACCAAGTAGTCCTTTACCGCGAACGCGGCTATTCGAATAGATCATGTTAACCCTGCAGGGGGTACTTCTTCATACACGCTCTCACCACTTACCGTCATTTACACGACATGTACTCGGCAACCTTCAAGCGGAAGCCCAACGTGGGTGTCGGCCACGACCTACCTAATCACCTAAGTCTCCAGTCCAGGTTTATCGCCTATTCAGGTTCCATCCGCAGGGAGTCCGGCCGAGGTTTCCCATACGGCCCCGAACGATGTGAACAGGGTTCCCGAGATACCTAACGGGTATTCGGTACACCCGGCCACGTACCTACCGCATCACAGCCCACCCCTACGGTCAGCGCTGTCCACGGCCTCCAGTAGGCTACAAACACCAGAAACTACTTGCAACTCCTGGACGGAGAACTAGGGTGAATAAGAAGCCGAGAGGGTCCATTGGTTTCGGGCCCAATGCATGGTAGTAGCTGATTCTTAAATCACACATACAGATCTCAGTGCTTAAGGTCGGCTTCAATGAAACAACCCACCATGTACTCCTA
>NW_021264524.1:0-430 GCF_002162155.2 Triticum dicoccoides
CTGACCGGACGTGACGCAACGTGCTCTTCGTATCGAAATACCTTAAATTTTTGGATTCTGTGTGGGAGTGGGCATACTAACTCACATGGAAAATTTCAGGCTATTCTGAAGATGTCAAAAAATTGACCTCCTTCTCCGTAGACTGTTCCGGTAGGAGAAAAGGCCCTGTCCGAAAACGAGTTATTTTTCGACATCCTCCAAATGAACCCAATTTTTTTCCATAGTCTTATACCATCATGAATAGGATGCATGACAAGTTTCGTGGCTTTTTGCAATTTTATGAATTTTCTATAATTTTTTTGGTCGAAACACTTTAAATGCTGACCGGACGTGACGCAACGTGCTCTTCGTATCGAAATACCTTAATTTTTTGAATTCTGTGTGGGAGTGGGCATACTAACTCACATGCAAAATTTCAGGCCATTATGAA
>NW_021264525.1:0-1369 GCF_002162155.2 Triticum dicoccoides
CAACATGAAACATTTTAGTTTGGAGTTATTTGAGCATTTAAATATTTTATATAATTTTAAATGCCCAAATTCAAATATTTATGAATTAATTCAAAAACCCTAAGATGGCCTAGGAAAATGTGCACCACTTTTGGCAGAGGTTCTGAACCAAGACAAAAATGATGGGCATTTTAGAAGGGCATTTCAGGTTCATTGAAAAAGTTTTTAGCAAACCCTAGTTGGTTTCAGAGGGGGCTGGGGGTTCTGTCATCCCCATTTCAGGTTTCTGATGAAAGAATAAACATGATGCAACACTCTAATGCATGAACTAGCTAGGGTGTGACAACTCACCCCCACTCAAAAGAATCTCGTCCCGAGATTTGGGTTCCTCCGGGAAGAAGGCGGGATACTCGAGTCGAAGACGATCCTCCCTTTCCCAAGTTGCTTCATCCTCAGAATGGTGCGACCATTGAACTTTGAGAAACTTGATATTATGACGTCGACTGGTACGCTCGGCCTGATCGAGGATACGAATGGGGTACTCTCGATATGTAAGATTATCTTGGAGATCAAGCGTTTCGTAGTCCACTCCACGGATAGGATCCGAAAAGCAACGCCTGAGTTGAGAAACGTGGAAGACATCATGGACTCTGGAGAGGTGCGGAGGTAGTTCCAATTGGTAGGCAACTTCTCCTCGTTTGGCGAGAATGCGAAAAGGTCCAATGTAACGAGGAGCCAATTTGCCTTTGATACCGAAACGATGGGTTCCCTTCAGAGGGGTAACCCGAAGGTAAGCCTTCTCGTCAACCTCGAAAGTCATAGCCTTATGTTTTCGGTCATATTAACTCTTCTGACGGGATTGGGCTGTTTTCAACTTTTCACGAACGATGCGAACTTGCTCTTCTGCTTCCTGAATCATATCCGGGCCAAAGAATTGTCTTTCCCCGGTCTCTGACCAGTTAAGGGGTGTTCGACACCGTCGTCCATAGAGAACTTCAAAAGGGGCTTTACCCAAGCTAGATTGATAGCTGTTGTTGTAAGCGAATTCGGCAAATGGAAGGCACTTCTCCCAACCCATTCCGAATGAGATAACAGAGGCTCGAAGCATGTCTTCTAGGATCTGGTTGACGCGTTCTACTTGACCACTCGATTGAGGGTGAAAAGCAGTGCTAAAGGAAAGGCGGGTTCCCATAGTGTTTTGGAAATTTTCCCAAAATCGAGAGGTGAAAAGACTTCCTCGATCCGAGTTAATTTCCAAAGGAACACCATGGAGAGACACTATTCGGGAGATGTATAAGTCTGCCAGCTGACCAGCGGTTATACTCTCACGAACAGGTAGGAAATGGGCTACTTTGGAAAGACGATCGACAATGACGAAAATAGCATTATT
>NW_021264526.1:0-855 GCF_002162155.2 Triticum dicoccoides
GCCACATCATCAATTTACAACCCTTTCTGACTTCATTTGTTATTTTTCATGCATTTACTGATTATTTTGACCTATAAGACCATGAAGTTGAAAAGCATTTGAAATAAACTCTGAAAAGGTTCCAAGTTGGCATGGTATCATCATTTCACCCACATAGCATGTGCGAGAAAGTAGAGAGGGTTACGGCAAAAACTGGATTCACTTCATGTGCAAAACGGATAATCTCTTTCTAAGTATTAGGGTTTCATACGGAAACTCGTCTGTTACAAAGGGATTTCATTTGTTTGAACTTATTTGAACTCGATTGTTTTTCCGTGTCCAAAATGCACCATTCAAAGCCACATCATCAATTTACAACCCTTTCTGACTTCATTTGTTATTTTTCATGCATTTACTGATTATTTTGACCTATAAGACCATGAAGTTGAAAAGCATTTGAAATGAACTCTCAAAAGGTTCCAAGTTGGCATGGTATCATCATTTCAGCCACATAGCATGTGCGAGAAAGTAGAGAGGGTTACGGCAAAAACTGGATGCACTTCGTGTACAAAACGGACAATCTCTTTCTAAGTATCAGGGTTTCATACGGAAACTCGTCGTTACAAAGGAATTTCATTTTTTTTGAACTTATTTGAACTCCATTGTTTTTCTGTGTTCAAAATGCAATTCAAAGCCACATCATCAATTTACAACACTTTCTGACTTCATTTGTTATTTTTCATGCATTTACTGATTATTTTGACCTATAAGACCATGAAGTTGAAAAGCATTTGAAATGAACTCCGAAAAGGTTCCAAGTTGGCATGGTATCATCATTTCACCCACATAGCATGTGCGAGAAAGTAGAGAGGGTTA
>NW_021264527.1:0-1876 GCF_002162155.2 Triticum dicoccoides
GGATCTGGATACCCATGATGGCTCCCACATGCTCCTCGATGTTGTCATCGGATGAACCACTATGTCGAGGATTCGATCAAACCCTGTATGCAATTCCCTTTGTCAATCGGTACGTTACTTGCCCGAGACTCGATCGTCGGTATCCCAATACCTTGTTCAGTCTCGTTACCGGTAAGTCACTTTACTCGTACCGTAATGCATGATCCCGTGTCCAACACCTTGGTCACATTGAGCTCATTATGATGATGCATTACCGAGTGGGCCCAGAGATACCTCTCCGTCATACGGAGTGACAAATCCCAGTCTCGATCCGTGTCAACCCAACAGCTACTTTCGGAGATACCTGTAATGCACCTTTATAGTCACCCAGTTACGTTGTGACGTTTGGTACACCCAAGGCATTCTTACGGTATCCGGGAGTTACACGATCTCATGGTCGAAGGAAGAGATACTTGACACTTGCAAAGCTCTAGCAAAACGAACTACTCGATCTTTTATGCTATGCTTAGGATTGGGTCTTGTCCATCACATCATTCTCCTAATGATGTGATCCCGTTATCAACGACATCCAATGTCCATAGTCAGGAAACCATGACTATCTGTTGATCACAACGAGCTGGTCAACTAGAGGCTTACCAGGGACATAGTGTGGTCTAAGTATTCACACGTGTATTACGATTTCCGGATAATACAGTTATAGCATGAATACAAGACAATTATCATGAACAATGAAATATAATAATACTTTTATTATTGCCTCTAGGGCATATTTCCAACAGTTTCCCACTTGCACTAGAGTCACTAATCTAGTTACATTGTGATGAATCGAACACCCATAGAGTTCTGGTGTTGATCATGTTTTGCACGCGAGAGAGGTTTAGTCAGCGGATCTGCGACATTCAGATCCGTGTGCACTTTGCAAATCTCTATGTCTCCATCTTGAACATTTTCACGGATGGAGTTGAAACGACGCTTGATGTGCCTGGTCTTCTTGTGAAACCTGGGCTCCTTTGCGAGGGCAATAGCTCCAGTGTTCTCACAGAAGAGTTTGATCGGCCCCGACGCATTGGGTATGACTCCTAGGTCGGTGATGAACTCCTTCACCCAAATCGCTTCATGTGCTGCCTCCGAGGCTGCCATGTACTCCGCTTCACACGTAGATCCCGCCACGACGCTCTGCTTGCAGCTGCACCAGCTTACTGCTCCACCATTCAACATATACACGTATCCGGTTTGTGACTTAGAGTCATCCGGATCTGAGTCGAAGCTAGCGTCGACGTAACCCTTTACGACGAGCTCTTCGTCTCCTCCGTAAACGAGAAACATGTCCTTTGTCCTTTTCAGGTACTTCAGGATATTCTTGACCGCTGTCCAGTGTTCCTTGCCGGGATTACTTTGGTATCTTGCTACCAAACTTACGGCAAGGTTTACATCGGGTCTGGTACACAGCATGGCATACATAAAAGATCCTATGGCTGAAGCATAGGGGATGACACTCATCTCTTCTTTATCTTTTGCCGTGGTCGGTGACTGAGCTGAGCTCAGTCTCATACCTTGTAACACAGGCAAGAACCCCTTCTTGGACTGATCCATTCTGAATCTCTTCAAAATCTTATCAAGGTATGTACTTTGTGAAAGACCTATGAGGCGTCTCGATCTATCTCTATAGATCTTGATGCCTAATATATAAGCAGCTTCTCCAAGGTCCTTCATTGAAAAACACTTATTCAAGTAGGCCTTAATGCTGTCCAGAAATTCTATATTATTTCCCATCAGGAGTATGTCATCTACATATAATATGAGAAATGCTACAGAGCTCCCACTCACTTTCTTGTAAACGCAGGCTTCTCCATAAGTCTGCATAAACCCAAACGCT
>NW_021264528.1:0-2895 GCF_002162155.2 Triticum dicoccoides
GATTGTGATCCTGCCATGGTTAGCAGCAATAGAAACACACAAGAATATGATCCTACAGAATAATAGTAAGTGGTGGATAGTCACAAATCCAGCAAGGGAATCTCAAATTCTTACCAGTTCTCACCCAGCAGCAGGTGGTGAACAGGAACCGTTGTAGTCAAAACTCTCAAAGCTTGGATAGAGAGATTACCAGGGAGAGTGAAACGCACGACGTAGATGTATGTGGAGCTGGGAAGGCTTATAATATGGTAGCAAAAGGGGTCAGCAATAATCAATTCAGATATGCAAAGTTGAATAAACGCTCAACGATGGTACTGTGCTGGTCCTAGGCTAGACCGTACTAGAGACGCGAGCCTAGAACACTAACAAGATCACGGCGCTGCACGTAAACAAGGGAAAAGCACACTCTGGAATTTTTTATTCGCTCTGTTTTTTTTGCACTCCTTTTTTTGCGCTCCTCTTTTTTTCTACGAAAAATCACTATAATGGCGAGTGTCTCAAAACTCTTCCCTCGTCAAACTGACAGGATGGGCACAAATTTTTTTTGACTTTTTTTTTCAGAAATCAGGGCAGCGACGACGAAAAAGTGCGACAAAAAATCACTATGATGGCGAGTGTCTCAAAATGCTCCGTGGGACCTAAAAATAGGATAGGGAAAAATATTTTTGGTCGCCAAAATTTTGGCCTAAAAACTGCCCGGGGGTCTCCAGACTCTTTTTTCCCGAGACCTACTCAGGCAAGGAAACACAAAATGAAAACTAGATGGATCTCGAAAACAAACCTAATATGAAAAGAACTCGGATTGGTGGTGGACAGGCAGATGTATATGTGGACTCGGATTGGTGGTGGACAGGCAGATGTACATGTCATTTCAGAGATGTTGAAAAAACCTATGGGAGTTGTTTCTCCGGGCTTGTCTATGAGGGCTACCACGATGATTCCTGATGTTACCATCAAGATGGGCAAGTATAAATTCCTGGCTTCCCCATTTGTTCTTGGCCACTCTGATATTGATCTAATTCTCGGCATGGATTGGCTTTCTAAGCACAAGGCCTTTCTTGATTGTGCTGCCAAGGAGATTAAATTGACGCATCCTTCTGATGATGTGATCATCTTTGCCACTCGTGATGAAACCATTTAGTTGTTCTCTCTCAATTAGAAAGGCGAGTTAGATGCTATTTCTCAGATCCCAGCTGTTTGTGAGTATCAAGATGTCTTTCCTGAAGAGCTTCCGGGTATGCCTCCTCACCGGCCAGTCGAGTTCCTCTGAGTGGGGGTGTATGTGATAGCCTGGCTTATTAGTGATGACAGACTACTCATATCAATAAGGAATTCCTTCTTTTCTGGGAGCCCATTCGGACAGAACTCCAAAGTTAAGCGTGCTCAGCTTGGAGTAGTTTCAGGATTGGTGACCGATTGGGAAGTTGCTCCCAGGTGCGCACGAGTGAGGAGAAAGTGCGCAGAAAAGACTAGTATTGATCTGTGAGGCCAGTCTAGAGACCGCCAGGTGTAACGACCACCAGCGGGTGTGTCCAGGGCATTACAAGTTGGTATCAGAGCCGACCCTCGCGGTTACACGGATGTTTGCGGACAAGTGCGCGGTCATGTTGTGCATGACGTTTGTGACCCGTCGTGGCACACGGCATGGCACATGTGCCAGGCTGGATGCACAGACGTATGTGCCAAGAGGGAACATTCCTGGGGCCCGACGAGGACATCGGTTCCTCTGAGTGGGCGTGTATGTGATAGTCTGGCTTATTGGGGATGATAAACTACTCATATCAATAAGGAATTCCTTCTTTTCCAGGAGCCCATTCAGACAGAACTCCAAAGTTAAGCGTGCTCAGCTTGGAGTAGTTTCAGGATGGGTGACCAGGGCGTTACATGCAATCTGGATATTGTGAATATAAGATGAAAGCTTTATTGATGAAGGTGGGGTTCTGTGACGTCTTTGTTTGGTCGTTGAACACAAACAAAATACGCGAAGTTCCAGCTATGGCGAACTTTTAATCTAAACAAAGCCCAAAGTATAAACGATGCCCTAAGGGCTATATATATGGAGGAAGAGGGGGGATTTGGTGGCCCTTGGAGGAGGGGTCCGAAACCAACCCTAACTCTTGTTTCCCCACACATACCAACTCTAAAAACAACTTATACTTAAGTATTTCAAAATTACATGGGCCTGGCCCAATAATAAGGTGACGCAGCACCTAGAATAGCCTCTGGATGAAATTTATGAAGTGGCATCTTGTATATTTCGTCCAAGGCTTCATGCACTCCATATGGTGGCTTCAATGTCCTGAAATCATTACTTGTAACTCCGTTCTTGTTCCCCTTGCACATGCCATCATCTCCAAGCTTGGTCTTGCTCCAGTGTTCATCCCTCTTATCCATGCCAGGCCCTTCATTTGTAAGCAAAACAAATGTATCCAATTTAGGCAGCATCATATTGTCATGAACATTAGAATCATTACCAATAAACGGAAGTACCTAATAATTTAATTGGCATGCGCGAGCTCTAGTAATTGGTCCAGTATGTATAGCAGCAGGTGCTGTGGGTGTAACAATGGTATTGATGTCCTCATCATCCTCCCCTTGTTGAAGTGAAGTCGTCCTCGACGGAAGCTAACCTTCCTCACCCAAATAAGGATTCAACTCTGCAATGCTAAAAGTGGGACTAACCCCAAAATCTGCAGGCAACTCGAGTTTATATGCATTATCATTTATTTTCTCTAACACCATAAAAGGACCATCAGCATGTGGCATTAGATTTGATTTACGCAAATCAGGAAATCTATCCTTACGCAAATGTAACCAAACAAGATCTCCAGGTGCAAACACAACATGTTTTGTACCCTTATCTCCAGCAAGTTTATATTTAGTATTCATACGTTC
>NW_021264529.1:0-900 GCF_002162155.2 Triticum dicoccoides
CATTTATAACCCTCGCCGTCCCCTCTCGATCCCTAAAAAAACACCGCGCGCATCGCCGCCCCCCTCGCCGCCCCTCTCCGTATAAACAAATTGTCCGAACAGAGCTTGGAGTAGACTGGCTAGGGTTTGGCCAGGGATGCGGATGGAGACGAATATATGTGGGGTCGGGATGGCCCATGTGCAGGGCGGGGGGTGCTGGCCACACTCTTTTTTCTTTTCTTTTTCATTTCATTTCATTTTTTCTTTTCCTGTTTTTATCCTTTTCATCTTTAAAACAATTCAGTATATCAAAATATAGCAATGAAAAAAGATATTTGAGAAATCATAAAATGTATGTGAATTCAAAAAAATGAATCATAAAATGTTCATGGATACAAAAACATTGTGATTTTGCAAAAAAAAAAAGGTTTTCAAAAAATATTGATGATTTTGTGGAAAAAACAGGAATAAAAACAGGAATAAAAATATTCATGACATATTCGTGAATTTAAAAATTATTCGTGTATTTCAAAAAATTGATTTTATTAGACACAAAAAATTCTTTCACGTATTTTCACGTATTTAATTTTAAAAATTCTTTCTTTATTTCTTCTTCCTTTTTTTTCTTCTTTCTTTTTTTCTTCTGTTGTTTTCTTCCTTTTTCTTTTTTTCTTCCTTTTTCCTTTTTTCTTCCTTTTTCTTGTTTTTCTTCTGTTTTTCTTTTGTTTTCTTCTTCCTTCTTTCTTCTTCTTCCTTTTTCCTTTTTCTTTCTTCTTCTTCTTCCTTTTTCTTCTTCCTTCTTCTTCTTCTGCCGGCGCGCGAAGGATGGCAGGCAGGGCCAGCGGGCGGCGGGCGGCGGGCAAGGGCGCAACGCACGGGCGGCGGGCAAGGGCAGGGCGGCGGCGGCGCTCACTGGGGACG
>NW_021264530.1:0-1472 GCF_002162155.2 Triticum dicoccoides
ATATCAACGGCTACACATTCTACACCGAGAACAAGGACATGAAGAGCCATGGTTATCAGAACTCCGGGGTAACGATGGAATCCTACACCTGTAACGACAAGGACAGATACTACGGAAGGATCGAGGAGATCTGGGAGCTGAGCTACGCTGGGGAGAAGGTCCCGATGTCCCGTGTCAGATGGGCCAAGAGCGTCCTAAAAGAAGACCGGTATTTCACCACCATGGTTATACCCGAAGCCAAATCCAAGACCGCGGGCGCAAACTTCACGCGAAAAATGAGCCATGGGTACTGGCTTCCGAAGTGAACCAATGCTTCTTCACTACCGACCCGTCAAAGCCCAGTCGTGTTGTCGTGAGGAGAGGCAAAAGGAAGATCATCGGAATGGATGGAGTAGCCAATGAGCAAGACTTCGATAAGTACGGCGACCCGAAGATCGAACATGACGACGACGATGAAGTAGCAGCACACACCACAAGAAGAAGCAGGACCACCCTACCTAAAGGACGTCCGTTTAACAGAAGAACTCCATTTGCGAAAAAGAAGGGCAAGAAGATTGTGAGCAGATAGCTAGCTAAGATCGATTGTATTTAAATCGTAGTCTTCATTTCTCGATTGTATTTCATGGGCACTTTTTGATATCATGAATATTTTTAAATTTCACGGGCACTTTTTGAATTCATGAGGACACTCGATCTCGATCCCCTTCCACTGCCGCCGACGAGCACCCGCCCCCCCGCACCCTCCCCGGCTCCACCGCCGCCAACGGGCACCTCCCGCACCCTCCCCTGCTCCACCGCCGCCGCCGATGATATTTTCAAGTAACAAATTTGAATATATTTTTAAAAAAATATTCCTGTTTTTATAAAAAAATATTACTGTTATGATTTAAACAAGTTTGAACATATTTAAACACAAATAAATATCAAACAGCATTTAAAATGCAAAAAAAATAGTGCAGAGCCTGGGAATCGAACCCAGGACCTCATGGTGTGTGTGCTGCGTGCTGCCCAGTCGGGCTAGTGGGCGGGTTCTGATGTGGATTGGGTTAGGTGCAATATAACCTGTGCTTGAACTGTAGTAAAAAAAATTCTAATGGCGCACCGCTGCGGGGTGCGCCATTGCTCTCTAAAAAAAAGATTTCTAATGGCGCACCGCTGCGGGGTGCGCCATTGCTATCTAAAAAATATATTTCTAATGGCGCACCGCTGCGGGGTGCGCCATTGCTATCTAAAAAAAGATTTCTAATGGTGCACCGAGGTGTGGTGCGCCATTAGTAAGCTTCCCCCTAGCTATCTCCCTCTCCCTCGCCAGATCCCCTTCGACCCTCTCTCCCTCGCCACCAGATCCACCCGCGCGCTGCCCCGACCCACGACGCCGCCGCCCCGACCCTCACCGGACTCCACCCCCGCTGCCCCGACCCTCGCCGAACTCCACACCCCCGCCACCCCCGCGCCCCCGCGCCCCCACCCCC
>NW_021264531.1:0-2621 GCF_002162155.2 Triticum dicoccoides
TATATATGTATTAATTAACCCCCTTCTTCAAATTAATTAGACGTGGCAGATGCGGGATGAACTCCTAGAACCAGATCGCATGAAAGCAATTCAAGAGGAATTGGCGGGATTCTTTCTTGAACACGTCATCAGTAAAGCCGGAGAATACCATGTGGAACTTCAATTCAAATGCTAGTGGTTTGTAATTAAGAGATCTTATATAGATTGTACATGTATGTAGCCAGTAAAACTTGTTGTTCGACCAATCTCTCGGAGAAGGAGAGGTCGATCGATCACTTCTCTCGGTATGCATGACGAACTTCTGTACTGAATGGTTCTCTCGATCACTTATGTATATATACTACGTAGCGTCGACCAAGCACGGACATAAGAGAGGACACTTCTCTTTATTAATTAGCTAGCTAACACAATATACGAAACACCTATATTAACCCCCCAAAACCCCCAACCCCCCTCCTTTCAAAAAAAAACAAAAACCCCAGCCACTGGAATGCAGACACGTGGATGCCTTTTGGTCCCGGTTGGAGCCACCAACCGGGACCAAAGGCCCCCTGACTGGGCTCGGCGCACAGGGCCACGTGGAGGCACATTGGTCCCGGTTCGTGTTTGAACCGGGACTAATGGGTTGAGGTATTAGTAACGACCCATTAGTCCCGGTTCCCGAACCGGGACTAAAGGCCCTTACGAACCGGGACTAATTGGTGGTTTTCTACTAGTGTCCCTTTGTCAGAGATGTTCATGGAGAATGGATCCCGACTGTTGTCGTTGGGGTGGTTCCTTTATTTATTTTTCTTCCACCACCGACCTTGCTAACAAGGAAGGTAGAGAAGGAACAACATGGTCGAAATACTAGCGAGGGAGTGTCCACCATATATAAAACCATTTGAGGGATAAGAGTTGTAAGATATATTCCCAAAGGAAAGGTACCGATGGTTGTTGTAGGTGGTGATGTGTGTGAGCCCGCGGAGGGGATCGGCAGATCAACCATCACCAACAGACGACATTATGCTGCGACTACAAAATATGCATGTGGTTCAACCCCGAGTACATCCTTACTCCTCCCCAGGTACCTATATATAGAATGATAAAAAGAATTACAGTGAATGAACTAAATCGAAAAAATGCACACATGCTCCCTGCCTCCTCTCTAGTTCCCTCACTTCCTCACAATATAGTATGAGATACATAAGTAATTGATACGAGCACGGGCCATAAAGACCCTAGTACAAACAAAGTTACAACGAACTATTTGAATTCGTCATCTCTAACTCCCGCCCATTCCGCATTCCTTCAAATATGAATATAACTTTCTAAAAGCTGAACGAGTTAGCCATCATGAGATTCAAGAACCCACATGAGCTCGTGAAAACTCATGGCATGACCCTTATAATGTTACGGCCGCTTTGTCTCTTGACCACCAAAAAAGAGGACCAAGAGATGCCGTGAGAAAAAACTAGGAAGCAGCGTTTTGGCTCCCGAGCTCAGCTGAGCTCTTTATCTGAACCATAGAGTAGTCTTGTGATCTGTGCCACTTTCTAGTTTTGAGAGGAAATACGATGGGTGTACGTGGGAAAATACGACTGTTCGCTCTCTCTCGTCAGTTACTACATTCGTCTCTCTCTCATCTTTATTTCTCAGGCATTTATGTGAGAAGGTAGCAGTTTCTCGGTCAATTCTCTCTACTTAGTCCTGTCACCTGCGACTATGAGGCTCTCGTTAATCCTTGCCGCCGGCAGCGAGGGCGGCCGCATGCCATAGCCATGCAAAGCACTCGCCGTTCCGGCTAGCCCCTCCTGAATTTACACCGCAAACGTGCTGTTCTATGAGCTCGGCAATCGAGACGGAGAAGACCATGGAGGGTCCCCGCCTAACATGCACATGGATCTTGCATCACCGTCCAGTCTGATGCTTGGGACTGTTCTATCCTGCGTCGCCGGCGTCGGCCAACGCAAGCAACCAGGCTCAACGACATCGCGGGCGAACGCGTGCAGCAGCGTGCACGAGAAGGCAGATAAGGTGCCCATTTTGGCACCCGGCGGCCGGCGTCGAGCGTGGCGCGTCGCTGTCGTTAACGCACGCTCTGGTTGCAGGCTGTGCTCTTCGTAAGCATGCCTATAGATTCTTTTTTATTTCCGACGAGAGGCCAGATAACAGTTAGTAATTGCTGGTTAAGGTTTGTTAGTACTTCATCGGAGGAATCATGAAATTCTTCTGTGTTTTTGTGATCGAGCAATGCTAATCATGTTAGGTGCTAATTGAGGATAATCGGTTGCTGCTAATTTGTGCCTTCCACTACTGCTGAGATAGTGGCATGCAAGTTAATCTTTAATTTACAGTACTAAACATGCAGTTTCTTTTCTTAATTAGTGATCCGATGTTATATCTGACAGAAATAAAGAGGTGCATGCCCATCACGCTCGTGAATCAATGGGACCTACTGACACCTACTGACTCGGTGCAGTGTTGCAGTGACGCTGTTGCTGTCAGATCATAGACTGGCGTGTGCCTGGCGTAAGACTTTTAAAACATAGAAAAGCAAAAATACACCGCATATACACTACTATATACACTGACGAGCACGAATCTGGAAGCATATTGAGGGCCTAGATAAAGAGCTCATC
>NW_021264532.1:0-1310 GCF_002162155.2 Triticum dicoccoides
GATGAAGCTGAAATTCTATTGAATAATATGTTGACAAATGAAAATAATTGGACACCTCCGGAGCCAATTCCTAAGCATATTCCTAAACCAACTCCAAAGAAGATGGGTATTCTATTTCTCAGTCCTGAAGATATGCAAGAGGCAAAGAAATCTATGAAAGAAAAAGGTATTAAAGTTTAAGATGTTAAGAATTTACCTCCTATTGAAGAAATACACTGTCTTAATTTGCCGCCTGTTGAAGAAACATATGATCTTAATCCTTTACCTATTGAAGAAACTCATAGTCTTGATAACCCGACATAGGTAGTAAAGTAAATTCTCTATATAGATATGATAAAGCTGAAATCCCATTTACTAAGTTTGATAGCCCATGCTTAGATGAGTTTGATAAATTTATGGTTAAGCAAGAAGATTTTAATGCTTGTTTTGGTAGACAATTGAAATACAATTCAAATATGCTTGAACACTCGGGTGATTATATGGCTAATGTCAAAGGTGAACTTAATCTTATTAGTAAACATGCTTCTATGGTTACCACTCAAGTAGAACAAGTACTTAAAGCTAAAAGTGATTTGCTCAATGAATTGAATAGTAGGAATAATGATTATGCTATTAGAGTGGCTACTAGAACTGGTAGAATGACTCAGTAACCTTTGTATCCTGAAGGCCACCCTAAGAGAATTGAGCAAGATTCTCAGAGAAATAATGTAGATGCACCTAGTCCTTCTAATAGGAAGAAAAAGAAAAATGATAGGACTTTGCATGCTTCTAGTAAACCTATTACTGAAACACCTGAGAACCCAAATGATATTTCTATTTCTGATGCTCAAACACAATCTGGTAATGAACCTGAAACTAGTGATAATGTTAATGTTAATGTTCATGATGACGGTCAACCTAGTAATGATAATGATATAGAAATTGAACCTGCTGTTGATCTTGATAACCCACAATCAAAGAATCAACGTTATGATAAGAAACACTTTGTTGCTAGGAAACACGGTAAAGAAAGAGAACCATGGGTTCAGAAACCCATGCCTTTTCCTCCCAAACCATCCAAGAAAAAGGAGGATGAGTATTTTGAGCGCTTTGCTGAAATGATTAGACCTATCTTTTTGCGTATGCGAACTGATATGATCAAAATGAATCCTTATGCTAAGTGTATGAAAGATATTGTTACAAATAAATGGAAGATACCAGAAGCTGAAATTTCCACCATGCTTGCTAATTAAACTTTTGAGGGTGGAATACCTAAGAAACTAGGAGATCCCGGAGTACCAACTGTACCATGCTACATTAAAAGAAACTAT
>NW_021264533.1:0-2378 GCF_002162155.2 Triticum dicoccoides
AAATTCCCCCCTCTTCCTCCATATATACAGCCCTTAGGGCATCGTTTAGACTTTGGCTTTTGTTTAGATTAAAAGTTCGCCATAGCTGCAACTTCGCGTACTTCGTTTGTGTTCAACGACCAGACAAAGGCGTCACAGAACCCCACCTTGATCAATAAAGCTTTCATCTTATATTCGCAATATCCAGATTGCAATCTCAGTTTCTTGCTTGTTCTTCGTTTGCTCGCAGGAAACAGACCCTCGTGGTCAGGTTGATCGTGCTCCGGCGTGGTCAATAACCTCTCGGAGTTGGTTTAGCGATTGCTAAGGCGCGACGTCCTCGCACGTTCGTAGTCGGATCGTCAAAGTCGACTTCCACCAAAGCGAAATCCATCATCTCATCGAAAGACGGGACACCTCCGCCCCTATCAAGTGGTATCAGATTTCCAGGTTGCTCGGTGAGATTTTACAGTTTTTCGTAGTTTAGATCGAGTCTGTTCTTCATACCTACAGTCCACTAAAAAGCCACAAAAAAAATTAGGGTTAGTTCATCATATCCGAACCAATCTGAGCCTTTGCATAATCTTTTTAGGGTTTTGCTTTGTTGAATTTGCGGTTGCATCGTCGTGTCTAGTTGCTGGTCTTAGAGTCTAGTCTTTTAGAGTTTCGAGTTCTGGTCATAAGTTGTCACGCCGCCGCCGCACCATCATCATCGCCCCTGCCATCTACCACCACCGCTTATCCGCCACCGCTCTGAATCCGTATCCATATACCACCACCAATCCGTGTCCATATACCACCACCGATCCATATCCATATACTACCACCGCTACCACCACCGCTGCCATCTACCACCACCATATATCCACTTCCAATCCGAGTTCCTTGCATATTAGGTTTGTTTTCGAGATCCATCTAGATTCCGATTCGTGTTTCCTTGCCGGAGTAGGTTTCGGAAAAAAAAAAGAGTCGGGTAGCCACGCTCCGTTTAGGCCCAAAATTTTTCGAAAATGCATTTTTCGAAAAAATTTCTGGCTATCCTATTTTTAGGTGTTTCTGAGTGTTTTGAGACAGGTGCCATTATAGGAAGTTTTTTTTGACCTGTTTCCAGTTTTTGGGTCCCGGCAGTCGAAAAAAAAAAATTGGTCAAAAAAAAAATTTCGTGCCCATCCTGTCAGTTTGACCTAGGAAGAGTTTTGAGACACTCGCCATTATAGTGATTTTTCGCAAAAAAAAAAAGCAGCGCAAAAAAAAAGAGCACGCAAAAAAAAAAGAGCGAAAAAAAAATTCAGAGTGTGCTTTTCCCTTGTTTACGTGCCGCGCCGTGATTTTGTTGGTGTTCTAGGCTCGCGTCTCTAGCACAGTCTAGCCTAGGACCAGCACAGTACCGTCGTTGAGCGTTTATTCAACTTTGCATCTCTGAATTGATTATTGCTGACCCTTTTTGCTACCATACTATAAGCCTTCCCAGCTCCACATACATCTACGTCGTGTGTTTGACTCTCCCTGGTAATCGCTCTATCCAAGCTTTGAGAGTTTTTGACTACAACGGTTGCCGATCACCGCCTGCTGCTGGGTAAGAACTGGTAAGAATTTGAGATTTGCTTGACGGATTTGTGATACACCACCACCATTTCTTAGTAGTCTGTAGGATCATATTCATGTGTGTTTCTATTGCTGCTAACCATGCCAGGATCACAAGCCGACGAGATTGACTGGGAGAACTTATCGAACAAGGAGCTTCATGATAAGTTTCAGCAAATGATGACTGAACAGGTGCAAGATGTGCTGAACAATTTTGAAGAGGCCATGGAGAAGATTACTGGCCTTGAGAAGACGTTCGAAACAAAGCTCGATAACAGATTTAATGAACTGCTTGCGCATCTTCCACCACCGGCTGCACCTGTCGCACCTCTGCAACAACAACAACTACGCCCCCTTTCGAATCAGTATGGACGAGCACAGCGTGTTCCTATTGAGCTAGGACAACATTCTGGTGCCGCTGCTACTGCTGTTGGTGCTTCTTTGGCTCCTGCTACTGCTGCTGCTGGTACCCAGGAGGATGATGATTATGTGGGAGATTATGAGGATGAGGTTGATCAAAATCTGAACTACGTGCAGCCACCAGCACCACCACCACCAGGTCGACCTCAGGTATATATTCGTAATGGTAGGCCCGCACCACCACCTCAGGTACGAGATGATGTCCATATTCCTAAACTGAAATTGAATATTCCACCATTTGAGGGTAGATATGTTCCTGATATATATCTTACTTGGGAGTTAGAAACTGAACAACGATTTACATGTTTACAATATCCTGAGGAGAGACGAGTTGCTGCTGCTGTTTGTGCTTTCACTAGTTTTGCATGTGTATGGTGGTCTGAACATTGTAGATT
>NW_021264534.1:0-1822 GCF_002162155.2 Triticum dicoccoides
TTGTTTCTTCAATCATAATCATTACAATTGTATAACAATTACAAATTTAGCCTTAAAGATAGTCATATATTATAACATCGCAACACAACTAGTTCCCCTGATACAAAAAGATTAGGAGCATTTTTTATGTGCGCTTCCGACCATAGCTCATAATAATTACAATTGTATAGCAATTACAAATTTGGCCTTAAAGATAGACATATATTATAACATCGCAACACAACTAGTTTCCCTAACACAAAAAGATTAGGAGCATTTTTGATGTGCGCTTCCGGCCATAGCTTGGAGCAATCTTGGTACCGGGGGCATTGTGATCTCAACCAGGCCTTCGAGAAATTGAACTACCTGTCCCATTGTTGGCCGATCAAGCTCATCATCCTGGATGCACCAACATGCAACCTTGCAAGCCAGTTCAACCTCATCCAATTTGATGTCGCCATCTAGCTTGTGATCTACCAAACCCTTGATGTCTCCTTTGAGAAGCTTATGTGAGGCATACACAGGGAAATAAACATCAACATTGCCACCACTAGGACATGATGCACATGAGTTCCTCCTTCCAGATATTATTTCCAGCAACACCATCCCGTAGCTATAAACATCGACTTTTGGTGTAATAGGAACACCGCTTATCCATTCAGGCGCAAGGTACCCTGTAGTTCCTCTCATTGTTGTCAATACTCGGCTATAATCCCTTCCTATAAGTTTTGCCATTCCAAAGTCTGCAATTTTTGGAAGGAGTGAAGAATCAAGAAGTATGTTTTCTGGCTTGATATCACAGTGTATGATGCAGTCTCGGCAGCTGTCATGCAAGTAGGCCAACCCTCTTGCAACTCCTAGGCCTATCTGATATCTAGCAGTCCAATTCAACATGGTAGAATTGCTTCGAAATAGATGGACATCAAGAGAGTGATTTGACATGTATTCATAAACAAGCAACCTCTTGGAACCATCACAACAGAAACCAACAAGCTTAACCAAATTGATGTGTTGAACAGCTCCGATTGTGCTCACTTCGGCTCTGAATTGCTTCTCTCCTTGATAAGCACCATCGACATCTTCACTGCTACGACATTGGAGCCCTTTATAAACCCCTTGAATACAGAACCAAAACCGCCTACCCCCAACTTATCTGTGAATTTGTTTGTTGCCCGTTGTAGATCATTGTATCCGAATGCAATGATTCCAGTACAAACTTGAGAATCACTCAGTATCTGACCAGAGTTCTTCTTTTTGTTTCTCTGGATCATTATTAAGAGGATAAGTGCAAATAGGCCTAAAACAAAAACACCTGTACCAGTGACAATTCCAATAACAATTCCTCTTCTGTTGTTTTTCAAACTTTGTACATCTTTAGCAGAAAGACGGAGGTAAAGAGTTTCTCCGTTAGAATTGGCAGTGCCACTACATGGTAGTGCTCTTATGTTGAGCAATTTATTATGCCACATAGAACATCCATTGTCGCCAAAGGAGTAGGCTGTGCAAGAGCAATTATTCAGGCAAACTTGTGCGCACTCACTTGCACTTGCAGCAGCATCTACTTCTGGGGCATCCTTGGGCAACTTAACACATGGCATAGAATAGAACTTGTCTGTGGTATGCGTTGTGCCTCTATTGCTAATGCAGTCTAACTTAGTCTTCCTCGAGCACCCACCTGCTCGATCTTCTAGGTCCCAGTCCTTGGGGGATGTTATTGTGAAGCCCTCCATACAATTGCATTGTGGAAAATTATTATCATTGCAGATTGTGAAAGGCCCACAAATTGCATCAACGTCACACTGATCTCTTGGTTGGGCATTGATCATTACCCAATCTGGTGTGC
>NW_021264535.1:0-2527 GCF_002162155.2 Triticum dicoccoides
CATCCGGCATAATTATCCATCACTAATCCGGTGCCTACGAGTTTTCCATATACTTGTTCTCGCTTATTTACTTTTCTGTTGCTACTGTTACAATCACTACAAAATACCAAAAACATTACTCTTGTTGTCTTTACTTTTGTTACTATTACCACCACTATCATATTACTTTGCTACTAAACACTTTGCTGCAGATACTAAGTTTCCAGGTGTGGTTGAATTGACAACTCAGCTGCTAATACTTGAGAATATTCTTTGGCTCCCCTTGTGTCGAATCAATAAATTTGGGTTGAATACTCTACCCTCGAAAACTGTTGCGATCCCTTATACTTGTGGTTTATCAAGACCTTTTTCTGGCGCTGTTGCCGGGGAGCATAGCTCTATTCTTTGAGTCATTTCGGATTTATATCTGCTGGACACTATGAAGAACTTGAAAGACGCTAAGACAACAATTTATCCCTCAACTACGAGGGGAGGTAAGGAACTGCCATCTAGCTCTGCACTTGATTCACCTTCTGTTATGAGTAAGCTAGCGACACCTAAACCTGCTTCTGCTATTCGTTCCGATATGTCGCATGTTATTGATGATGCCACTTCTGCTATGCATGATACTTATGATTAAACTACTTCTATGCTTGATACTACTGTGCCCCTTGGTAAATTTCTTGATGAACAGATTTCTAGGTCTAGAGAAAGAGAAACTATTGAATCTGAATACGATGATGAGAGTGCTGATGAGAATATGCCTGCTATTCCTGAGGGTTATCTTTTTGATGCGGAATCTTCTGCAGCTATTTTTGCCTGCCAGGATAGATACGAACTTAAGAGGCTGCTAGTTAAATGGAGTAAAGAATCTCTTAGAGATAGAATGAAACCCGACCCTGCTTTTGCTACTTCACCTATTTGTGTTCCCGATAAGGATTATTATGAATTTTCTGTTGATCTAGATATAATTACTTTGGTTGAATCTGATCCTTTCTATGGCTATGAATCTGAAACTGTTGTGGCACATCTTACTAAGTTAAATGATATAGCCGCCCTGTTTACTAATGATGAGAGATCGTGCTACCTTTATATACTCAAAATATTTCCGTTCTCATTAAAGGGTGATGCTAAGATATGGTTTAATTCTCTTGATCCTGGTTGTGTGCGTAGTCCCCAGGATATGATTTATTACTTCTCTGCTAAATATTTCCCTGCTCATAAGAAACAAGCTGCTTTGAGGGAAATATACAACTTCGTGCAAATTAAGGAAGAGAGTCTCCCACAAGCTTGGGGGAGGCTTCTCAAGTTACTTAATGCTTTGCCTGATCATCCTCTTAAGAAACCTAAAATACTTGGTATCTTTTATAATGGACTAACTGATGCTTCCAGAGATTACCTGGATAGTTGTGCTGGTTCTCTTTTCAGGGAAAGAACACCAGATGAAGCTGAAATTCTATTGAATAATATGTTGACAAATGAAAATAATTGGGCACCTCCTGAGCCAGCTCCAGAGCCAATTACTGAGCCTATTCCTAAACCAACTACGAAAAAGAGAGGTGTTCTATTTCTCAGTCCCGAAGATATGCAAGAGGCAAAGAAATCTATGAAAGAAAAAGGTATTAAAGCTGAAGATGTTAAGAATTTACCTCCTATTGAAGAAATACACGGTCTTAATTTTCCGCCTGTTGAAGAAGTATATGATCTCAATTCCTTATTCACTGAAGAACCTCCTGATCCCGATATCCCGACACAGGTAGTAAAGGTAAATTCTCTCTATAGATATGATAAAGCTGAAGTCCCTCCTACTAAAATTGCTAGTCAGCGCTTGGATGAGTTTGATGACTTTATGTTTAAGCAAGATGACTTTAATGCTTATTTTGGTAGACAATTAAAACAGAATACCTTTATGATTAAATGCTTGGGTGATTTTATGGCTAATATTAGAGGTGAACTTAAACTTGTTAGCAAACATGCTTCTATGGTTACCACTCAAGTAGAGCAAGTACTTAAAGCTCAGAAAGAAGTGCTTGATGAAATGAATAGTAAGAAAAATGATTATGCTGTTAGAGTGGCTACTAGAACTGGTAGAATGACTCAGGAACCTTTGTATCCTGAAGGCCACCCTAAGAGAATCGAGCAAGATTCTCAGAGAAATAATATTGATGTACCTAGTTCTTCTAAAAGGAAGAAAAAGAAAAATGATAGGACTTTGCAAACTTCTAGTGAACCTATTGCTGAACCACCTGAGAATCCAAATGATATCTCTATGTCTGATGCTGAAACACAATCTGGTAATGAACATGAACCTAGTGAAAATATTAATGATGATGTTCATCATGATGCTCAACCTAGTAATGATAATGATGTAGAAGTTGAACCTGCTGTTGATCTTGATAACCCACAATCAAGGAATCAACGTTATGATAAAAGAGACTTCGTTGCTAGGAAACATGGTAAAGAAAGGGAACCATGGGTTCAGAAACCCATGCCTTTTCCTCCGAAACCATCCAAGAAAAAGGATGATGAGGATTTTGAGCGCTTTGCT
>NW_021264536.1:0-2527 GCF_002162155.2 Triticum dicoccoides
CATCCGGCATAATTATCCATCACTAATCCGGTGCCTACGAGTTTTCCATATACTTGTTCTCGCTTATTTACTTTTCTGTTGCTACTGTTACAATCACTACAAAATACCAAAAACATTACTCTTGTTGTCTTTACTTTTGTTACTATTACCACCACTATCATATTACTTTGCTACTAAACACTTTGCTGCAGATACTAAGTTTCCAGGTGTGGTTGAATTGACAACTCAGCTGCTAATACTTGAGAATATTCTTTGGCTCCCCTTGTGTCGAATCAATAAATTTGGGTTGAATACTCTACCCTCGAAAACTGTTGCGATCCCTTATACTTGTGGTTTATCAAGACCTTTTTCTGGCGCTGTTGCCGGGGAGCATAGCTCTATTCTTTGAGTCATTTCGGATTTATATCTGCTGGACACTATGAAGAACTTGAAAGACGCTAAGACAACAATTTATCCCTCAACTACGAGGGGAGGTAAGGAACTGCCATCTAGCTCTGCACTTGATTCACCTTCTGTTATGAGTAAGCTAGCGACACCTAAACCTGCTTCTGCTATTCGTTCCGATATGTCGCATGTTATTGATGATGCCACTTCTGCTATGCATGATACTTATGATTAAACTACTTCTATGCTTGATACTACTGTGCCCCTTGGTAAATTTCTTGATGAACAGATTTCTAGGTCTAGAGAAAGAGAAACTATTGAATCTGAATACGATGATGAGAGTGCTGATGAGAATATGCCTGCTATTCCTGAGGGTTATCTTTTTGATGCGGAATCTTCTGCAGCTATTTTTGCCTGCCAGGATAGATACGAACTTAAGAGGCTGCTAGTTAAATGGAGTAAAGAATCTCTTAGAGATAGAATGAAACCCGACCCTGCTTTTGCTACTTCACCTATTTGTGTTCCCGATAAGGATTATTATGAATTTTCTGTTGATCTAGATATAATTACTTTGGTTGAATCTGATCCTTTCTATGGCTATGAATCTGAAACTGTTGTGGCACATCTTACTAAGTTAAATGATATAGCCGCCCTGTTTACTAATGATGAGAGATCGTGCTACCTTTATATACTCAAAATATTTCCGTTCTCATTAAAGGGTGATGCTAAGATATGGTTTAATTCTCTTGATCCTGGTTGTGTGCGTAGTCCCCAGGATATGATTTATTACTTCTCTGCTAAATATTTCCCTGCTCATAAGAAACAAGCTGCTTTGAGGGAAATATACAACTTCGTGCAAATTAAGGAAGAGAGTCTCCCACAAGCTTGGGGGAGGCTTCTCAAGTTACTTAATGCTTTGCCTGATCATCCTCTTAAGAAACCTAAAATACTTGATATCTTATATAATGGACTAACTGATGCTTCCAGAGATTACCTGGATAGTTGTGCTGGTTCTCTTTTCAGGGAAAGAACACCAGATGAAGCTGAAATTCTATTGAATAATATGTTGACAAATGAAAATAATTGGGCACCTCCTGAGCCAGCTCCAGAGCCAATTACTGAGCCTATTCCTAAACCAACTACGAAAAAGAGAGGTGTTCTATTTCTCAGTCCCGAAGATATGCAAGAGGCAAAGAAATCTATGAAAGAAAAAGGTATTAAAGCTGAAGATGTTAAGAATTTACCTCCTATTGAAGAAATACACGGTCTTAATTTTCCGCCTGTTGAAGAAGTATATGATCTCAATTCCTTATTCACTGAAGAACCTCCTGATCCCGATATCCCGACACAGGTAGTAAAGGTAAATTCTCTCTATAGATATGATAAAGCTGAAGTCCCTCCTACTAAAATTGCTAGTCAGCGCTTGGATGAGTTTGATGACTTTATGTTTAAGCAAGATGACTTTAATGCTTATTTTGGTAGACAATTAAAACAGAATACCTTTATGATTAAATGCTTGGGTGATTTTATGGCTAATATTAGAGGTGAACTTAAACTTGTTAGCAAACATGCTTCTATGGTTACCACTCAAGTAGAGCAAGTACTTAAAGCTCAGAAAGAAGTGCTTGATGAAATGAATAGTAAGAAAAATGATTATGCTGTTAGAGTGGCTACTAGAACTGGTAGAATGACTCAGGAACCTTTGTATCCTGAAGGCCACCCTAAGAGAATCGAGCAAGATTCTCAGAGAAATAATATTGATGTACCTAGTTCTTCTAAAAGGAAGAAAAAGAAAAATGATAGGACTTTGCAAACTTCTAGTGAACCTATTGCTGAACCACCTGAGAATCCAAATGATATCTCTATGTCTGATGCTGAAACACAATCTGGTAATGAACATGAACCTAGTGAAAATATTAATGATGATGTTCATCATGATGCTCAACCTAGTAATGATAATGATGTAGAAGTTGAACCTGCTGTTGATCTTGATAACCCACAATCAAGGAATCAACGTTATGATAAAAGAGACTTCGTTGCTAGGAAACATGGTAAAGAAAGGGAACCATGGGTTCAGAAACCCATGCCTTTTCCTCCGAAACCATCCAAGAAAAAGGATGATGAGGATTTTGAGCGCTTTGCT
>NW_021264537.1:0-1032 GCF_002162155.2 Triticum dicoccoides
CGGAAGAACTCCATTCTTCTTGGTCTATGGAGCTGAAGCAGTCTTGCCGAGTGATCTTCTCCACAATGCTCCTCGAGTTGAAATCTACAACGAAGCAGAAGCTAAACAAGCGCGGCAGGACGCAGTCGACCTTTTAGAGGAAGAAAGGGAGATGGCTCTGATCCGGTCGACCATCTACCAACAAGATCTGCGGCGTTTCCACGCCCGAAATGTGAGAGGTCGAGCCTTCCAGGAAGGGGATTTGGTTCTCCGAGTGGATCAGCACAAACCACACAAGCTTGCTCCTTCTTGGGAAGGCCCCTTCATCGTCACCAAGGTTCTCCACAACGGGGCGTACCGTCTTTACAACGTCGAGCATAATATCGACGAGCCCCGAGCTTGGAACGCGGAGCTACTCCGCCCGTTTTACACTTAAAGCTTTATCACTCGGATGAGTTGCAATAAAGTACTTCTGTAGTTCATGGACCTCAAAATAATAAGTGTCATAGTTCCTCCATAATATCTGTCACTTTTTATTTTTTGCCCAATGAAATTCCCCTCAGTGGGTGACTTAGCTGCGAATCCGTTTCGCCTAAGTTTGTAAAAATCCTACCGAGTGGTGAGCCAGACTCCCACTCGGAGGCTTAGCCGCGAATCCGTTTCGCCTAAGTTATCAAAATCCTACCGAGTGGTGAGCCAGACTCCCACTCGGAGGCTTAGCTGCAGCCTCGTGCTCGCCTAAGTTATAAAAATCCTACCGAGTGAAGAGCAATCCTCTCACTCGGAGGCTTAGCTGCAGCCTCGTGCTCGCCTAAGTTATCAAAATCCTACCGAGTGGTAAGCCAGCCTTCCACTCGGAGGCTTAGCTGCAGCCTCGTGCTCGCCTAAGTTACAAAAATCCTATCGAGTGAAGAGCAACCCTCTCACTTGGGGGCTTAGCTGCAGTCCAAGCACTCGCCTAAGTTGTGAAAATCCTACCGAGTGGTAAGCCAGCCTTCCACTCGGAGGCTTAGCTGCAGCCTCGTGCTCGCCTAAGTTATAAAAATCCTATCG
>NW_021264538.1:0-2369 GCF_002162155.2 Triticum dicoccoides
TCACCCTTGTCCTCTGTCCAGGAGTTGCAAGTAGTTTCTGGTGTTTGTAGTATGCTGGAGGCCGTGCGCAGCGCTGACCGGAGGGGTGGGCTGTGATGCGGTAGGCACGTGGCACGGTGTACCGGGCGCCCGTTTGGTGTCTCGGGAACCCTGCACACATCGTTTGGGGCTGTGAGCGAAACTCCGGCCGGATCTCCTCGCGGATGGAACCCGAATAGGCGATAAACCTGGACTAGAGACTTGAGTGTTAAGGTAGGTCCTGGCCGACACCATCGTTGGGCTTCCGCTTGAAGGTTGCTGAGTACATGTCGTGTAAACGGCAGTAAGTGGTGAGAGTGTGTGTGAAGAAGTACACCCCTGCAAGGTTATCATCATCTATTCGAATAGCCATGTCCGCGGTAAAGGACTTTTGGGTTGCCTGTACAGTTCATAGACAAGTGAAAGTGGATACACTAAAATACGCAAGATAAGTGTGAGTGCTATGGATGGCGTTCTCGTAGGGAGACGGAGCGGATCCATAGTGGTGTATTGATATGGTGAATATGTGGACTCGTGTGCGCCACCTCAAAAGAGTTACTTGCAGTAGTAGTTCAGGATAGCCACCGAGTCAAAGCTGGCTTCCTGAAGTTATACCCCACCATCCCCTTTGTTGATAATGATGCATATGTAGTTAGTTCTGATGTAAGTCTTGCTGGGTACATTTGTACTCACGTTTGCCTATTTTATGTTTTTGCAGAGAGACTTTAGTCTCGCTAGTAGTTTCGCGTGGACTTCGACGTTTAGCTTGTTACCTCAGCTACGAACTTGTGCCCTTGGCAGGATCTGGTAAATAGTCAGGCTTCTAAGCCTTTTTCATTTGTAGATGTTTGTACTCAGACATGATAAGCTTCCGCTTGTACTTGACTTGTATGCTCTGAATGTTGGGTCATGAGACCCATGTTTGTAATATCTCGCTCCTCGGAGCCTAATGAATAAATACTTGAGTCGTAGAGTCATGTTGTGATGCCATGTTGTATTTGAACATATCGAGCATATTGTGTGTATGTTATTGAAATGCTTGGTATGTGTGGGATCTGACTATCTAGTTGTTTATCCTTAGTAGCCTCTCTTACCGGGAAATGTCTCCTAGTGTTTCCACTGAGCCATGGTAGCTTGCTACTGCTCCGGAACACTTAGGCTGGCCGGCATGTGTCCTTCTTCGTTCCTGTGTCTGTCCCCTTGGGCAAATGTCACGCGATGAATACTGGAGTCCAGTTAGCCCGCTACAGCCCGGTTCACCGGAGTCCTGCTAGGCCAGTGCTACAGCCTGGATTCACTCGCTGATGACCGAAATGTTTGATGCTGGGTCATGGATGCCTGTCCCTGTAAGTTTGTGCCACTTTGGGTTTACGACTAGCCATGTCAGCCCGGGTTCCTTATCATATTGATGCTAGCGACACTATCATATACGTGTGCCAAAAGGTGCAAACAGTCCCGGGCAATGGTAAGGCGACACCCGTGGGAATACCGTGCGTGAGGCCGCAAAGTGATATGAGGTGTTACATGCTAGATCGATGTGGCATTGAGTCGGGGTCATGACAGCTTTGGTATCAGAGCCTGACTGCCTGTAGGATTACCAAGCCAAACTGGTCGAAGTTGTGTCTAGAAATGCTTTAGTTATGTAAGGGAATTGATTGTGGGAGGGAACGTAAGTCTCTTTTTACTCCTTATACCTCATGGCCTTCTGATCTGAGTCATCCTCTTCTTTCCTACGGGGTTAAGAAACTAGGCTTTCTCTTCTTTCTATTAGGATCACGTGTTACTAATCTGTAGACTTATAGAATTGTTGGACTTAAGCCTCGGTTCAGTTCCTGCTACTTCCGTATGATAACTGTTGATCACGAAACCTTGATATTGTGCTTCTGAGTGGTTATGCCACCTTTTTGTAGCATGTCTCCCATCTTTTTGAGCATTTACAGCCGTTATGCTGTCCGAGTCATCCCAGGTTTCTAAATAGTCTGATGCGTTTGCAAAATCCTTTCCTTCCGTTTTGATGTTCCTTTGGGCCGGATTAACCACACTAAACGGTGAGTTGAGGTACTCTATTGCCTCGACATTTATGCTAGAGCTATTATTATGACCCTAGGTGTCTAGAGCATCACCTAGTAATTTAGCCATGTTATGTGTTCCCAGTGTGATCATTCTGGCCAACATTCTCGAAAGCATCCCGTGATGTAATTTAGCTAGTAGGTATTCTATTCCTGGGCTTTGAACCTAGGACTCACCCTACTTACTTTATGTTGATAGTGTTTGCTCGTTCCTTTAGGTTATTAGTAACCTTTGCATTAGTCCTCGAGGTCCGTGGTATTTCCTTCTTCCAAATACTATGA
>NW_021264539.1:0-15908 GCF_002162155.2 Triticum dicoccoides
TCCCTGTATCATATTGTTCGGCGTCGTGATGCTCTCGTTGCAACGATTATGCAGTCTGTCCCTCTTAATTTGCAATTTCGGAGGGTTCTTGTTGGTAACCGATGGGAAACATGGCTTCATCTGGTGAGTAGACTGATGGAGGTTCAGCTAACTCATCAGCCAGACCAGTTGCGCTGGAAGCTTACTAGGTCTGGAGACTTCACAGTCAAGTCGATGTATATCGATGTCATCAATTCTAGTGTTATTCCAAGTTCCATACACGTTAGGAAAGTCAAAGTCCCTTTGAAGATTAAAGTGTTTATGTGGTTTGTGCATAAACAAGTAATTTTAACAAAGGATAATTTGATTAAGCGCAACTGGACATGATCTACTAGGTGTAGTTTCTGTGATCGGGACGAGAATATCAAGCACCTCTTTTTTGACTGTGCGTTGGCGAGAGTCTTGTGGCGCACAGTGCAAATTGCCTTTAACATTACTCCTCCGAATTCGGTCGGTATGTTATTTGCAATGTGGCTTGTTGGGATAGAGTCTGAAACAGCTAGACACATTCGTGTAGGAGTATGCGCGTTGTTATGGGCAATTTGGAACTGCAGGAATGATTTGGCTTTTAACAGAAAAACAACTATTCATTTTTTGCAGGTTTTATTCCGGGCTACTGCGTTCATCCGTATGTGGTCCTCACTCACTCCGACGGAGGTCAGGGAGCGTTTGGTTACTGGATCTGTCCGATGGGAGATGGTAGCGCGGGATATCTTCAACCGGTTTGGATGGCGGTCATGTAATAGGATAGACAATTAGTTTTTCTATCTTTTGTTATGCCAGCCGGTTGTGGCTTTTGGGTCTTTTGTTATTGGCGTTGTGGCTCTGTGTGAGCTCGCCGTTGTCTATTTTGCTTTGAGACATTAAGACCTTGTTGAACCTCTTTTTTATTTATATATGTGGCCGTATGCATCGTTCCGATGCAGAGGCCGGGTGTCCCCCTTTTCAAAAAAAAAGCTGGGTTCACGAGTGCGGCGCCCGTTGTCTAGTTGTGCCAAGTAAGACGAAGAGGTGGTGTCTTCGCCTGAAGCCATGTTTTTCCACACAACAGTACCTACGATATCTCCATTTAGAGTGACGCCCTGCAAGTCTAACCAAAGATCCACGAACACAATGATTTGTTACACCGTGAGGCCCGAAACTATATTAATGTGATCAATACAAAGGATATAATCCAGAGCCTTCGCTACCGAATTTCCCTAGCCTTTGGAGATGGAAGGTGGATGGAGAGATGTCCTTTGGCTTGCGCTAAAGCCGCCATGGCCATTTCCAGAAGGGGGCGGTCTTGCTGTCCCCAATGGTGATCAATGTTAAGTCATAGGAGAGGTTCATATCCATCTCTTCGCAAGGGTGGGACAACCCCACCCACGGTCACTCCAGACTTCTCCAAGTCAGCCACAACCATCTTAGACGCAAGGACCTCGCAATTTTTTGCATGTCTAAAATGCCCAGCCAAGCCATGGTATTTTTAGTGAATCCGGTCCAGGAGGAGCATGGATCGGCCGGTACTGTAACACTCTATGGAAGGAGGCTGATGCATCCACAAGATCGTTGAGTGGAAAAAACTTAAGTTTTGTACCAAATTTCTCTGGGTCCTTTCTTATAAGGCATTAACTTCTCTCATGTTTGATTTGATCTTCTTACTTTAGTGGGATAAATATTACATTGAGAATAGGTGATCACCATGATCGTGTGTTGAAGCATGATGTTGGTCAAGTGAACTCTTCTCGGCCTGATTGTGATTATGGTTGCAATTCTGTTCATCTGAAGACTGTCCTATTTAGTATGATTATTTTTATTCAATAATAATCATAGCTACAAAATATTATGCGTCTATGTTTGTGAGTCTTGAACTTGTGTGTTTAAGTTTGTGGGTCCATGCTGCTGCAGTTGCAACAATCCTATTTTCTTGAATCAAAGTTGTGCTACTATATGTGAATATGCCATCAGGTAGACAAGTTGTGTCTGTGCATCATCACATTTGAAATAAATCTACGTGTTCTATCTACAAGTGTGTTGATATGCCGTCCACAAATTCTTCTTCATTTGGGCTTGTATCTTTTTTCGTAGAAAATATTTTATTTTAAATAACAATAGACGGAAAGGGAAAGGACTGGGTGGTGAAGCAAATTGTCACTGGTGAGTGTTTCACTCACTATCCTGATGTAAGACAGGTGGCGCCTATTGTCCTAAACGCTCAACATCATGGCACTGACTGAGATACATAACATTTGTAGTTAGTGTTGGTTCTAGTTTCATGAAGCAATACTTGATATTATCTAACTAAGCTAAATTGGACAATGCGGTAGAAGCTTAGTTGGGTATTTGACAATTCATCTTGAGAGTTTGGTGCTAGTCTTAGGGGCGGAGCACTTTGCCTTTGTATGCTGGAGAAGATTTGACTGACTGGAGATATAATGGGGAAAGAAAGAGAGGGGAGGGAGGCCCTAATCAAAGAAGAAAACTTTGATGTCATGCTATCTGAGTTTTTTGAATTTGACTTGAAATGTTATGATGATTGATTAATCTTTGTTATTGTAAATTTTTGTTATGTTTTACTTGTCATTGTTGTAATTAGTGCTAATTAAGCCACATAATTAGATAAGACCTTTAAACACTAGCTCATGCACGTTTACAATACACCCAAATTAATATGAGTCGTCCGTTTTGTCTCAATCAACCGCTAACTTGAGCCAGTATTCCATCGCAAAACAAAGGATTAATGTCTTGTTAAAACCAAAGGAGTACTATCACAATGAAAGTAATTATTTCATCACTTGTAATTATATTGGAAGATTTTCAGCATGTTCAATCTCTAGTCTCCTATTTAAAGATATGACTTAGAAAAGATCTCGGATGCAGACTCAGGAAATAAATATTTATAAATGACGGTGCTTTTCACATAGTTTTTTTTTGTATATACCTTTTTTTCATTTTCGTCAACCATCTCGTCACTGGCTAATTTAGTTCTCAAGTTGTATGTTGCAAAATCATGCATCACACATCGACACATGGACAAGAACTAGAAATTGAAGAGTATATACCACCAAGCTTTACTTGTCTGCATAATATTTTTCTTATATATACACACCAATTTTCAATTACATGAACAAGGTTCTCTAATCATGGGTAACACTTCGTGTTTAACTTAATAGCTCGCCTTGCTCTATTTTAACTGCTGATAGCACTAGCTAATTACTTCAAAAATTGGTGGTAGTCACATAAGCAGATATAAAGGAGTGTTAGAGAAGAATGAAAAGGATATTAGAAATCATGGGAATATGAGGCATCAGGAGCCGTGGTTGAGCGGTGGTTCAATGAGCTGTCTATGGACAAAGTCAACACTGAGCGTATCGCTGATGTTAAGCCGGCCGCGGTGCTAGTTGTCTTGCTCTTGCATGCTCAGGATCTCTAGATGGTTGCTGCAATTCTACTAGTCAAGCACTAAAAAAACCTCTACCACAAGGCGCTAGCTCCGGGAAACTACCTTATGTTCACGTCGATAGAGACTAGCTCCACTTTTTCTTTGGCTGCTCCAGCATGCTCATTCTGGCACATGGTCTGCAGCGGCCCTAAATCAGACCCTTCATGGATGTCTGGTCTACTTCTCTACCTCAGGATCTTCCACCGTGTATTGGCCCTCGGTAATTATTGTGAACCTATAGAAACATTGTCAACATCGCAATGACAAAAGTTTTTGTGGGAACACTCTCTAAGGAAATACTCATGAGCTGCTGGAAGCCAATCAAGCAGTAATAGTGCTTCGACCTTATATGGATGCCTTCAGTGGGTGCTACCGACTACTGGACCTTTGGACAAAAAACTAGTAGCTATTCTCCTTTTTGTGTGATGGCCTCCCAATATAGCTCCTACGAATTGCATTTTACAACAAACAAGTGGTCACAAGCTGATTGAGGATTACGAAATCTTTAAATCCTTTTGACTATTTTTTAAATTAATTTTCAAGTTGTCTTGAATTGTGTAATTTGTACATCATTTGTTAATATTGCGCATTTTTTATTATTGCCATATTTTTGACTATTTTTCAATTACTTTATAAATTGTCTTGATTTGTATAATTTGTACTTTCATTGCTAATATTGCCCATTCAATTTTGATGGCCTATTCATGACATGTTGAACTCGCTGCTCGGTGAAAGTGGTCATGCGAGGTAACAAAGATTTGGGAGAGAGAATTAGAAATTTACTTTTGTAAGTTTTCTAATTTAATTTACAAGTTATCTTGAACTTTTAGATTTTTTCATTATATTTTTAACATCATAAGCTCTTATTTCCCACAGAAAATATTTTTAAACACCAATGTATGATGTGACACAAATGTGCCCAAACAAAAAAAAAATGTAGGGAAATATCAAACAAACACCCAAGTACCAATAGAACAGAACCCATTTGGAGCGAAGCGTCCCCCTTCCCCCTTCTCCGGGGCTACAGAATACTCTCCCCTCTAGGCTTCGCCGCCATGGCCGTGGATTCATCTCCCCTGTGCCTTGCTGCTCCGGTGGCCAGTGGCGGGGATGGAAATCTAGTGCCTCCGCTCCATCTAGTGGTCTAGGTTAGGTTTTTTTAGTCCTCGTAGGTGTGGCTCTCAGGAGGATTGCGACAATTTTTCTTTGAGTTTGTCTTCGGGACTCTGATCCTACTCGAGTTCGTCCATCTGGACATAGTCAATGGAGTTCCGGTGTAGGTTAATGTCTTTGATACTTCTCCAACGTCTCTATAATTTTTGAATATTTCATGCTATTATATTATCAATCTTCTATGTTTCATATGCATTTATATACTACTTTATATCATTTTTTTGGACTAACCTATTAAGCTAGTGCCCAGTGGCAGTTGCTGTTTTTTTTTGCTTTTTAGAAAATCAATACCAAAGGAGTACAAACAAGATGAAACTTTACACTAATTTTTATGGACTAGAAGGGACCCTAAAAGGTTCGGGAGGAGGTTAGAGGAGCTACGGGAGAGCCACGAGCTCACAAGGCGCGCCCCGGGGGGTAGGCACGCCCCCTTAGCCCATGCCCCCCAACCCCCTGTAGCACCCCTTGACCTAATTTCAACTCTATGAATTCCCAAAATTTCAAACCAACTGAGAGCCACCCGAAACACTTTTTCTGCTATCGCAAGCTTCTGTTCTTCCGCAATCCCATCTGGAGGCATTTTCCGGTATTCTCCCGGAGAGGGGATCGACCACGAAGGGCTTCTACGTCATCCTTACTACCTTCCGATGATGTGTGAGTAGTTCACCACAGACCTACGGGTCCATAGCTAGTAGTTAGATGGCTTCTTCTCTCTTTTTGATCTTCAATACCATGTTCTCCTGGATCCTCTTCAAGTTCTATCCAATGTAATCTTCTTTTGCGGTGTGTTTGTTGGGATCCGATGAAATATAGGTTTATGATCAGATTATTCATTAAAAATAATTGAGTTGTTTCTGAACTTTATTATGCATGTTTTTTATAGCTTTGTATTTCTCTCGATCTATTTGTTTGGTTTGGCCAACTAGATTGATTTATCTTTAGTGGGAGGTGATTAGTAATGGGTTCAATCTTGCGGTGCTCTATATCCCAATAACATAGTAGGGGACAAGATACATATTTGTATTGTTGCCATCATGGATAAAATGACGGGGTTTATTCATATGTATTGGGTTTACTTTGTCTACATCATCTCATCTTGCTTAAGGCGTTACTCTGTTTGTCATGAACTGAATACCATGGATGCTTGTTGGATAGCGGTCGATTGGTGGAGTAATAGTAGTAGATGCAGGCAGGAGTCGGTCCACTTGTCACGGACATGATGCCTATATACATGATTATTTCCATGAATAATGTCATAACTATGCACTTTTCTATCAATTGCCGAATAGTATTTTGTTCACCCACTGTATGCAATGTTCGAGAGAGAAGCCTCTAGTGAAAACTATGGCTTGGGTCTACTTTAATTATAAAATAAAAAACAAAAATACTTTGCTGCAAGTTATTTATATTTATTTTACTTTACAATTTATCCATCTGCCTATATAAGATTTGATCGTTGCAAGTAACGAGTTCAAAGGGATTGACAACCCTCTTGCCCGCGTTGAGTGCAAGTATTTGCTTTTATGTGTGCAGGTGCTAAAGACGGGAATTTGTGTGGTTCTCATATTGGTTCAATAAACCTTGGTTCTCACTGTGGGAAATACTTATCTCTACTATACTGTATCTTCCCTCCTCTCCAGGGAAAATCTCAACGCAGCTCACAAGTAGCAGTCCTCTCCTTGAAGCAGTGAGATTAGGCTTTCTTCTCAAGCGTGCACGATAGCGAGATTTGGTCTCGGGCACTCCAGATCTATTCAAGGGTTCAACGATGACGGCTGCTGTTGCGGGGGACTGGTCCCGCATGAAGACTTCCCAACTGTCATCATCAAGGTCAAGCCGGCTCTGGTAGGGGAGTGGCCATAGCGGCATGTCGTTAGTTCCTTCTAGCAGCAGTAGTGGTCATTCAGTTATCTAGTGACCTCGATGTAATGTTTATTATATTTGAGATGATTATATTTCCGATGAACTTTCATAATATATTTGGATCTTTTCACAAACAAAAGCAATGTAGTGGAAGGGTTGAGAAGGAGAAGAAGAGTGGTTAGGTGAGGGCGAGAAAGAGAGTGGCAACATGGTGAAGATGACGACGAAGAGGAGGGTGGCACGACAATGAGAAGTAAGAAAACATTAATGTCCTTGCTCTTAATATGTGCATATTATGTGTAAATATTTGGAGAATTATTTAATTTTTGAAATGAAATCCTATGATGATCGATATTTCTAACTTTTTATTTTGGAAAAGTTAATAATGTTTCACATGTGTTTATTACAACTAATGTTATGAGCCCTTCACGGGCACACTTTAGTGCCAATCTTGGATAGTAGAAATAATCGTTGAGGTGTATGATTCTGGTGTTGCTAACTTTTATCAATCTTATTATTTCAATAAATTATCTAGCAACTGGATAATTTTGTTGATCTGTTACCCGTTACGAAAAAGGGGAAATGTATGCATGGGAAAGCTATAAGGCAAATAGTAGATTACCCACCAACCTCCACTACCGCACCCAACTTTACTTACATGAATATTGATCTCGTCTCATATATACTACTTTCATCTTATACTGAATAGCTCCATCGTCTTAATCTAATTTGGCATGCTGGTAGTATTAACTTAGTTTTCATGAAATATATAGGTTGTCGTCATATAAATATATCAAAGGGAGTTAAAAAAATGCAAGATATGAGAACACATGGGAAAAGGAGACATCGGGAGTAGTGGTGGAAGGATTTTTATCCGTAGGATGAGCATGGCAGGACTACTGGAAAGCGTGTGAAAGATTTGATGGATACCCCATTTTATATGTTACGGGTATTTTTGCCATCTACGTAGGAGTGTGTGTGATCCCAGAGGTATTCAAATTGAAAACATTAACGTGTGCATCAAGGGCACTCACTCACGCGTGCCACGTCGAACGCGTGGGTTGGGCAACGTGTGCATCAAGGGCACTCGCTCAAGCATGGCCAGCCTCCCTCTCCGAGGTCCTGGCTACCGGCCTCCTAGCACGGCGCACCTCCCTCGTCTTCATTCTCTGATTTGGCAGCTCCTCCGACACTCCGGTTTTCTGCAGCTGTTGGCGGTCGGGTTAGTTCATTTCTCATCTCGTCCATCTCCCAAGCCTCCAATATGGTAAGTCCTCAATTCCTCTTCCTCAGTTTCTCACGTTGTCAATCTATCGTGGTTTGATTGAGTTTCAAAAAGGAAAAGTCTTGTTTTGATTGAGGTTCAAAATGAAGTAGAAAAAGCTTGGTTCAGTTTTGGTTGTCATAGTTCCTTACCTGTATTCATGGGCGGATCTAACTTAAATGGATGTTTCTTTTTTTTAGAGTAGCAGGCTAGCAAGATATCTTTATCAGGATCAGTGCATATGGAGTATGTGTTGGAAATATGCCCTAGAGGCAATAATAAATTGGTTATTATTATATTTCCTTGTTCATGATAATCGTTTATTATCCATGCTAGAATTGTATTGATAGGAAACTCAGATACATGTGTGGATACATAGACAACACCATGTCCCTAGTAAGCCTCTAGTTGACTAGCTCGTTGATCAATAGATGGTTACAGTTTCCTGACCATGGACATTGGATGTCGTTGATAACGGGATCACATCATTAGGAGAATGATGTGATGGACAAGACCCAATCCTAAGCCTAGCACAAAGATCGTGTAGTTCGTATGTTAAAGCTTTTCTATTGTCAAGTATCATTTCCTTAGACCATGAGATTGTGCAACTCCCGGATACCGTAGGAGTTCTCTGGGTGTGCCAAACGTCACAACGTAACTGGGTGGCTATAAAGGTTCACTACAGGTATCTTCGAAAGTGTCTGTTGGGTTGGCACGAATCGAGACTGGGATTTGTCACTCCGTGTAACGGAGAGGTATCTCTGGGCCCACTCGGTAGGACATCATCATAATGTGCACAATGTGACCAAGGAGTTGATCACGGGATGATGTGCTACGGAACGAGTAAAGAGACTTGCCGGTAACGAGATTGAACAAGGTATCGGATACCGACGATCGAATCTCGGGCAAGTACAATACCGCTGGACAAAGGGAATTGTATACGGGATTGATTGAATCCTTGACATCGTGGTTCATCCGATGAGATCATCGTGGAACATGTGGGAGCCATCATGGGTATCCAGATCCCGCTGTTGGTTATTGGTCGGAGAGTTGTCTCGGTCATGTCTGCATGGTTCCCGAACCCGTAGGGTCTACACACTTAAGGTTCAGTGACGCTAGAGTTGTTATGGGAAATAGTATGTGGTTACCGAAGGTCGTTCGGAGTCCCGGATGAGATCCCGGACATGACGAGGAGCTCCGGAATGGTCCGGAGGTGAAGATCGGTATATTGGACGAAGGGTATTGGAGTCCGGAATTGTTCCGGGGATACCAGCGTGTCCGAAAGGGGTTTCGGAGGCCCCGGCAAGCGTTGGGGGGCCTTATGGGCCAAGGGGAGAGGGCACATCAGCCCACTAAGGGGCTGAGCGCCCCTCCCACCCCATCTCACGTAACCAGGAGAGGTGGGGGCGCCACCCCTAGGGCAGCCGCCCTCCCGGCTTGGGGGGCAAGTTTCCTAGGGGGTGGGGGCGCCCAAACCCATCTAGGGTTTCCCCTGTGGCCGCCGCCCCTCCCCTAGGGAACCCTAGGGCGCCTCCCCCTCCTCCCTCCCCCTATATATAGTGAGGGAGAGAGACGACAGCCGGACCCTTCCCTTGACGCAGCCCTCTCCCTCCTCCAACACCTCGTCCTCCTCCGTAGTGCTTGGCGAAGCCCTGCCGGAGAACCATGAGCTCCATCACCACCATGCCGTCGAGCTGTCAGAGTTTTCCCTCAACTTATCCTCTCCCTTTGCTGGATCAAGAAGGAGGAGACATCCCCGGGCTATACGTGTGTTGAACGCGGAGGTGCCGTCCGTTCGACACTAGGATCATCGGTAATTTGGATCACGACGAGTACGACTTCATCAACCCCGTTCACTTGAACGCTTCCGCTTAGCGATCTACAAGGGTATGTAGATGCACTCCCCTCTCCCTTGTTGCTAGATGACTCCATAGATTGATCTTGGTGATGCGTAGAAAATTTTAAAATTCTGCTACGTTCCCCAACAGTGGCATCATGAGCTAGGTTTATGCGTAGTTTCTATGCACGAGTAGAACACAAGTTGTTGTGGGCGTCGATTTTGTCAATTTACTTGCCGTTACTAGTCTTATCTTGATTCGGCGGCATCGTGGGATGAAGCGGCCCGGACCGACCTTACACGTACGCTTACGTGAGACTGGTTCCACCGACTGACATGCACTAGTTGCATAAGGTGGCTAATGGGTGGCTGTCTCTCCCACTTTAGTTGGATCGGATTCGATGAAAAGGGTCCTTATGAAGGGTAAATAGAAATTGGCATATCATGTTGTGGTTTTGGCGTCGGTAAGAAACGTTCTTGCTAGAAACCTATAGCAGCCACGTAAAAACTTGCAACAACAATTAGAGGACGTCTAACTTGTTTTTGCAGCATGTGCCGTGTGATTTGATATGGCCAAAAGGATGTGATGAATGATATATGTGATGTATGAGATTGATCATGTTCTTGTAATAGGAATCACGACTTGCATGTCGATGAGTATGACAACCGGCAGGAGCCATAGGAGTTGTCTTGATTTATTTATGATCTGCGTGTCAACATAAACGTCATGTAATTACTTTACTTTACTGCTAAAGCGTTAGCCATAGTAGTAGAAGTAATAGATGATGAGACAACTTCAAGAAGACACGATGATGGAGATCATGGTGTCATGCCGGTGACAACGATGATCATGGAGCCCCCAAGATGGAGATCAAAAGGAGCAAAATGATATTGGCCATATCATGTCACTATTTGATTGCATGTGATGTTTATCATGTTTTACACCTTATTTGCTTAGAATGACGGTAGCTTAAATAAGATGATCTCTCTCTAAAATTTCAAGAAAAGTGTCCCCCCTAACTGTGCACCGTTGCGAAGGTTCGTTGTTTCGAAGCACCACGTGATGATCGGGTGTGATAGATTTCAACGTTCGAATACAACGGGTGTTGACGAGCCTAGCATGTACAGACATGGCCTCGAGACATGTGCAAAACACTTAGGTTGACTTGACGAGCCTAGCATGTACAGACATGGCCTCGGAACACGGAAGACCGAAAGGTCGAACATGATGCGTATAGAAGATACGATCAACATGAGATGTTCACCGTTGATGACTAGTCCGTCTCACGTGATGATCGGACATGGCCTAGTCGATTCAGATCATGTTTCACTTAGATGACTAGAGGGATGTCTATCTGAGTGGGAGTTCATTAAATAATTTGATTAGATAAACTCAATTATCATGAATATAGTCTAAATTGTCTTTGCAAATATGTTGTAGATAAATAGCTCATGTTGTAGCTCCCTATTTCAATACGTTCCTAGAGAAAGATTAAGTTGAAAGATATTGTAAGCAATGATGCGGACTGCGTCCGTAGTCCGAGGAGTGTCCTCACTGCTACACAGAAGGCTTACGTCTTTGATGCACCACTCGATGTGCAAACCCCTACAACGTCGTCTGTGGATGTTGTGAACACCTGATAGACACATTCTGATGACTACTTGATAGTTTAGTGCACCATACTTTAAGGCTTAGAATCGGGATTCCAATGACATTTTGAACGCCATAGAACATATGAGATGTTCCAAGAGCTGAAATTGGGATTTCAGGCTCATGCCCGTGTTGAGAGGTGTGAGACCTCTGACAAGTTCTTTTGCCAATAAGATGGAGGAGAATAGTTCAGCTAGTGAGCATGTGCTCAGAATGTCTGGGTTCTACAATCACTTAAATCAAGTGGGAGTTAAACTTCCAGATAAGATAGTGATTGATAGAGTTCTGTAGCCAGTATCACTAAGCTACTAGATCTTCGTGATGAACTATGACATGCAAGGGATGGAGTTGATCCCGGAGCTGTTCGCGGTGCTTAAGACCGCAAAAGGTAGAAATTAAGAAGGAGCATCAAGTGTTGACGGTTTAACAAGACCACTGGTTTCAAGAAGGGCAAGGGCTAGAAGGGAAACTTCATGGATGGCAAACCAGTTGCCGCTCCAGTGAAGGATCCCAAGGTTGAACCCAAACCCGAGACTAAGTGCTTCTATTGTAAGGGGAACAGTCACTGGTAGCGGAATTACCCCAAATGCATGGTAGATAAGGAGGTTGGCAACTTCAACAAAGTATATACGTGTTATTAATGTGTACCTCACTAGTACTCCTGGTAGCACCTGGGTATTGGATACCGGTTCAGTTGCTATTATTGGTGACTTGAAGCAAAAGCTACGGACTAAACGAAGACTGGCTAAGGGCGAGGTGACGATGTGTGTTGGAAGTGTTTCCAAAGTTGATGAGATCACCATCGCACGCTCCATCTGCCTTCGGGATTAGTATTGAACCTAGATAAATGTTATCAGGTGTCTACGTTGAGCATGAATATGATTAGATCATGTTCATTGCAATACGGTCATTCATTCAAGTTAGAGAATAATGGTTATTCTATTTGCATGAATGATACCTTTCATGGTCATGCACCCTATGTGAATGGTTCATTGAATCTCGGTCGTGGTAATACACATGTTCACGCCAAAAGATGTAGAGTTAATAATGATAGTACCACTTTCTCGTGGAACTGCCGCTTAGGTCATATTGGCGTAAGATGCATGAAGAAACTCGTCGATGGATGTTTGGAGTCACTTGATTTTGAATCACTTGACACATGTGAGCCATGCCTCATGGGCAGGATGACTAAGACCCCGTTTTCAGGTACAATGAAACGGGCAAGTGACTTGTTGGAAATCATGCATGCTGATGCGTGTGATCCAATGAGAATTGAAGCATGCGGTGGATATCGCTATTTTCTCATCTTCACTGACGATTTGGGTAGATATAGGTATATCTACTTAATGAAGCACAAGTCTGAAACGTTTGAAAAGTTCAAGCGATTTCAGAGTGAAGTTAAGAATCATCATAACAATAAGATCATGTTCCTACGATCTGATCAAAAGGGGATTTTCTGAGTTATGAGTTTGGCAATCACTTAAGACATTATGGAATTGTTTCACAGTTGAAGCCACCTGGAACACCACAGGGTAATGGTGTGTCCGGACGTCGTAATCAAACCTTATGAAATATGGTGCGATCTATGATGTCTCTTACCGATCTACCGCTATTATTTTGAGGTTATGCATTAGAGACAGCTGCATTCACTTTAGATAGGACACCATCTAAGTTCGTTGAGACGACGTCATATGAACATTGGTTTGGCAAGAAACCAAAGTTGTCGTTTCTTAATGTTTGGGGCTATGATGCTTAAGGCTTCAGCCGGAGAAGCTCGAACCTAAAGCGGACAAACACATCTTCATAGGATACCCAAGGGTGAGAGTTGGGTATACCTTCTATCTCAGATCCGAGGGCAAATTGTTTGTCGCTAAGAACAGGTCCTTTCTCGAGAAGGAGTTTCTCTCGAAAGAATTGAGTGGGAGGAAGATAGAGCTTGATGAGGTTGTCGAACCTTTACTTCAACCAGAGAGTGATGCAACACAGAAAGATGTTTTCTGTGGCGCCTACGTCTGTTGAATAGGAAGTTAATGATAGTGATCATGAAGCTTCGGATCAAGTTGCTATCGAACCTCATAAGTCGACAAGGATATGTACTACTCCTGAGTGGTACAGTAATCCTGTCTTAGATATCATGTTGTTCGACAACAATGAACCTACGAACTATAGAGAAGCGATGGTGGGCCCGTATTCCGACAAATGGTTAGAAGCCATGAAATCCAAGATAGGATCCATGTATCAGAACAAAGTATGGACTTTGGTGAACTTGCCCGATGATCGGCAAGCCATTGAGATAAATGGATCTTTAAGAAGAAGACGGACGTGGGCGGTAATGTTACCGTCTATGAAGCTCGACTTGTGGGAAAAAATTCTTTTCACAAGTTCAAGGAGTTGACTACGATGAGAATTTCTCACCCGTAGCGATGCTTAAGTCCGTCGGAATCATGTTAGCATTAGCTGTATTTTTCGATTATGAAATCTTATAGATGGATGTCAAAACAAGTTTTCTTACCAAGTTTTCGTAAGAAAAGTTGTAATTGATACAATAAAAGGTTTTGTCGATCCTAAGGATGCTAAAAGGTATGCTGGCTCTAGCAATCCTTCTATGGACTAGAGCAAGCATCTCGGAATCGGAATATATGTTTTGATGGAGTGATCAAAGCTTTTAGGTTTATACAATGTTTGCTAGAAACTTGTATTTACAAGAAAGTGAGTGGGAGCACTACAACATTTCTGATAAGTATATGTGGATGACATATTGTTGATTCGAAATGATGTAGAATTTCTGGAAAGCATAAACGGTTGTTTGAAGAGTGTTTTTCAAAGGAAGACCTGGATAAAGTTGCTTACATATTGGGCATCAAGATCTATAGAGATAGATCAAAACGCCTGATGATACTTTCAAAGAACGCATACCTTGACATGTTTTTGAAGGAGTTCAAAATAGATCAGTGAAAGAAGGGGTTCTTACCTGAGTTGTAAGGTGTGAAGTTGAGTAAGACTCAAAGCTTGACCACGGCAGAAGAAAGAAGAAGGACGAAGGTCATCTCCTATGCTCTTGTCATAGGCTCTATGCGGTATGCCATGCTTAAGTACCGCACCTAATGTGTGCCTTGCCACATGTTTGGCAAGAGGGTACAAAGGTGATCTAGGAATGGATCACCAGATAGCGCTCAAAATTATCCTTAGAGGAATAACGAAATGTTTCTCGGTTATGGAGGTGATAAAGAGTTCGACATAAAGAGTTACGTCGATGCAAGCTTAACACCTATCCGGATAGCTCTGAGTAGAGATACCGGATACGTATAATGGAGCAATAATTTGGAATAGCTCCAAGTGGAACGTGGTAGCAACATCTACGATATAAAGTTTTGCGAAATACATAGGGATCTGAATATGGAAAGACCCGTTGACTACAACCTCTCTCACAAGCATAACATGATCAAACCTAGAACTCATTGGGTATTAATCACATAGTGATGTGAAATAGATTAGTGACTCTAGTAAACTCTTTGGATGTTGGTCACATGGCGATGTGACCTGTGAGTGTTAATCACATGGCGATGTGAACTAGATTATTGACTCTAGTGCAAGTGGGAGACTGTTGGAAATATGCCCTAGAGGCAATAATAAATTGGTTATTATTATATTTCCTTGTTCATGATAATCGTTTATTATCCATGCTAGAATTGTATTGATAGGAAACTCAGATACATGTCTGGATACATAGACAACACCATGTCCCTAGTAAGCCTCTAATTGACTAGCTCATTGATCAATAGATGGTTACGGTTTCCTGACCATGGACATTGGATGTCGTTGATAACGGGATCACATCATTAGGAGAATGATGTGATGGACAAGACCCAATCCTAAGCCTAGCACAAAGATCGTGTAGTTCATATGCTAAAGCTTTTCTAATGTCAAGTATCATTTCCTTAGACCATGAGATTATGCAACTCCCGGATACCGTAGGAGTGCTTTGGGTATGCCAAACGTCACAACATAACTGGGTGGCTATAAAGGTTCACTACAGGTATCTCCGAAAGTGTCTGTTGGGTTGGCACGAATCAAGACTGGGATTTGTCAGTCTGTGTAACGGAGAGGTATCTCCGGGCCCACTCGGTAGGACATCATCATAATGTGCATAATGTGACCAAGGAGTTGATCACGGGATGATGTGCTACGAAACGAGTAAAGAGACTTGCCGGTAACGAGATTGAACAAGGTATCGGATACCGACGATCGAATCTAGGGCAAGTACAATACCGCTGGACAAAGGGAATTGTATATGGGATTGATTGAATCATTGACATCGTGGTTCATCCGATGAGATCATCGTGGAACATGTGGGAGCCATCATGAGTATCCAGATCCCGTTGTTGGTTATTGGCCGGAGAGTTGTCTCGGTCATGTCTGCATGGTTCCCGAACCCGTAGGGTCTACACACTTAAGGTTCAGTGACGCTAGAGTTGTTATGGGAAATAGTATGTGGTTACCGAAGGTCGTTCGGAGTCCCGGATGAGATCCCGGACATGACGAGGAGCTCCGGAATGGTCCGGAGGTGAAGATCGGTATATTGGACGAAGGGTATTGGAGTCCGGAATTGTTCCGGGGGTACCAGCGTGTCCGAAAGGGGTTTCGGAGGCCCCGACAA
>NW_021264540.1:0-1071 GCF_002162155.2 Triticum dicoccoides
TCAAGTTCGCTTCTTTCCAGCTCAAAGATCAGGCTGCAGAGTGGTTCCAGCAGTACAAGGATTCCAGAGGTGGACGTCTGATCACTTGGGACGATTTCCGTCAAGATTTCCGCGCTCATCACATCCCTCAAAGTGTGGTTGAGAGTAAGCGTCAGGAATTCCGCAATCTGAAGCAAGGCTCTTTGTCTGTCTATGACTACAACAAGTTGTTCCAGAAGCTCGCCCGTTTTGCCAAGCAGGATGTTCCTGACGAGAAGAGCATGATCTATCAGTTCAGGGGTGGTCTTCGTGAGGAAATTCAGCTCGCTCTTGTCCTCTTTGAGCCGTTGAGATACGATGAGTTCTACAACATGGCACTGAAGCAAGAGGCTGCTCAGATGAGGTGTGATGCTTCCAGGAAGCGTGCCAGAGATATTACTCCGTCTTCCTCTACTCAAGTGGTCAAGCAACAGAAGTATTGGCTTCCTCCTCCTCCGTTCCGTCAGCCGTATCAGCAGAAGAGTAAAGGTGGCAGTGGTTTCTCCCACCCACCCAACCCAGGCTTTCAGAACAAGGCTACGTCTCAAGCTCCAAGATCGAGTGCTTCGTATCACCGTCCGCTTTCAGAGGTCACGTGCAACAAGTGCCAACAGAAGGGTCACTATGCCAACAAGTGTACCAACCAGAGGCGTCTTCCTCCTCCTCCTCCTGTCAGATCGGCAAGTACAGCGGTGGTCAAGCATAACCCCAAGTCCGCCAAGGTCAACTTGATGAATGCAGCTCAGGCAGAGGACTCGTCAGATGTGATCATGGGTAACCTTCCTGTTAATGATATTCCTGCAAATGTTCTTTTTGACACGGGTGCATCGCATTGTTTCATCTCGAGACCATTTTCATCTAAGCATGGGTTGCCTTCACAAATTTTGCCTAGTCCTTTAGCAGTTGTCTCTCCCGGTAAGCGCATGCAGGCTAACTCCATCGTTCCGGATGTTTCTATCACTCTGGGTGACTACAAGTTCTTGGCTTCTCCTACGGTTCTTGGCAACTCGGATATCGATCTTATTCTCGGGATGGACTGGCTCTCTAAGCATA
>NW_021264541.1:0-1634 GCF_002162155.2 Triticum dicoccoides
ACCCAGAGAAATTTGGTACAAAACTTAAGTTTTTTCCACTCAACGATCTTGTGGATGCATCAGCCTCCTTCCATAGAGTGTTACAGTACCGGCCGATCCATGCTCCTCCTGGACCGGATTCACTAAAAATACCATGGCTTGGCTGGGCATTTTAGACATGCAAAAAATTGCGAGGTCCTTGCGTCTAAGATGGTTGTGGCTGACTTGGAGAAGTCTGGAGTGACCGTGGGTGGGGTTGTCCCACCCTTGCGAAGAGATGGATATGAACCTCTCCTATGACTTAACATTGATCACCATTGGGGACAGCAAGACCGCCCCCTTCTGGAAATGGCCATGGCGGCTTTAGCGCAAGCCAAAGGACATCTCTCCATCCACCTTCCATCTCCAAAGGCTAGGGAAATTCGGTAGCGAAGGCTCTGGATTATATCCTTTGTATTGATCACATTAATATAGTTTCGGGCCTCACGGTGTAACAAATCATTGTGTTCGTGGATCTTTGGTTAGACTTGCAGGGCGTCACTCTAAATGGAGATATCGTAGGTACTGTTGTGTGGAAAAACATGGCTTCAGGCGAAGACACCACCTCTTCGTCTTACTTGGCACAACTAGACAACGGGCGCCGCACTCGTGAACCCAGCTTTTTTTTTGAAAAGGGGGACACCCCGGCCTCTGCATCGGAACGATGCATACGGCCACATATATAAATAAAAAAGAGGTTCAACAAGGTCTTAATGTCTCAAAGCAAAATAGACAACGGCGAGCTCACACAGAGCCACAACGCCAATAACAAAAGACCCAAAAGCCACAACCGGCTGGCATAACAAAAGATAGAAAAACTAATTGTCTATCCTATTACATGACCGCCATCCAAACCGCTTGAAGATATCCCGCACTACCATCTCCCATCGGACAGATCCAGTAACCAAACGCTCCCTGACCTCCGTCGGAGTGAGTGAGGACCACATACGGATGAACGCAGTAGCCCGGAATAAAACCTGCAAAAAATGAATAGTTGTTTTTCTGTTAAAAGCCAAATCATTCCTGCAGTTCCAAATTGCCCATAACAACGCGCATACTCCTACACGAATGTGTCTAGCTGTTTCAGACTCTATCCCAACAAGCCACATTGCAAATAACGTACCGACCGAATTCGGAGGAGTAATGTTAAAGGCAATTTGCACTGTGCGCCACAAGACTCTCGCCAACGCACAGTCAAAAAAGAGGTGCTTGATATTCTCGTCCCGATCACAGAAACTACACCTAGTAGATCATGTCCAGTTGCGCTTAATCAAATTATCCTTTGTTAAAATTACTTGTTTATGCACAAACCACATAAACACTTTAATCTTCAAAGGGACTTTGACTTTCCTAACGTGTATGGAACTTGGAATAACACTAGAATTGATGACATCGATATACATCGACTTGACTGTGAAGTCTCCAGACCTAGTAAGCTTCCAGCGCAACTGGTCTGGCTGATGAGTTAGCTGAACCTCCATCAGTCTACTCACCAGATGAAGCCATGTTTCCCATCGGTTACCAACAAGAACCCTCCGAAATTGCAAATTAAGAGGGACAGACTGCATAATCGTTGCAACGAGAGCATCACGACGCCGAACAATATGATACAGGGA
>NW_021264542.1:0-921 GCF_002162155.2 Triticum dicoccoides
GAGTCCGTATGTGTGGGGAAACAAGAGATAGGGTTGATTTCGGACCCCTCCACCAAGGGCCACGAAATTCCCCCCTCTTCCTCCATATATACAGCCCTTAGGGCATCGTTTAGACTTTGGGATTTGTTTAGTTAAAAGTTAGCCATTGCAACTTCGTGTACTTCGTTTGTGTCCAACGACCAGACCAAGACCGCTTACGGATCCCCACCTTTATCAATACTTCATATATACTCGCAATATTCAGATTGCTTTTATCATATTCTTGCTTGTTCTTCGATTGCTTGCAGGAATAGACCTTCGTGGTCAGGTTGATTGTGCTCCGGCGTGATCAATAACCTCTCGGAGTTGGTTTAGCGATTGCTAAGGCGCAACGTCGTGCACGTTTGTAGTCGGATCGTCAAAGTCGTCTCCACCAAATCGATAGTTATCATCTCATCGAAAGATCGGGACACCCCGCCTCTATCATCTCATCTAATCTTTTTAGGGTTTTGCTTTGTTGAATTTGCGGTTGCATCATCGTGTCTAGTTGCTGGTCTTAGAGTCTAGTCTTTTAGAGTTTCGAGTTCTGGTCATAAGTTGTCACGCCGCCGCCGCACCATCATCATCGCCCCTGCCATCTACCACCACCGCTTATCCGCCACCGCTCCGAATCCGTATCCATATACCACCACCAGTCCGTGTCCATATACCACCACCGATCCATATCCATATACTACCACCGCTACCACCACCGCTGCCATATACCACCACCATATATCCACCACCAATCCGAGTTCCTTGCATATTAGGTTTGTTTTCGAGATCCATCTAGATTCCGATTCGTGTTTCCTTGCCGGAGTAGGTTTCGGAAAAAAAAAAAGAGTCGGGTAGCCACGCTCCGTTTAGGCCCAAAATTTTTCGAAAACGCATTTTTCGAAAAAA
>NW_021264543.1:0-1350 GCF_002162155.2 Triticum dicoccoides
GAACAGTACGTGTTACCTTAACCTTGCCGCTGTTGTTGAACCATTGGATGTAGTAAGGATGTGGATGTGGTCTTGTGGTGAGAGATAGCTTCTCCACCATCTCCATGCTAGCCAAGTTATTGCAGCTCCCTCCATCTATGATCACGCGAACAGAACGTTCCTTCACAACTCCCTTTGTATGGAACAAATTATGCCTCTGATTTTGCTCAGCTTGTGTAACCTGCACACTCAAAACACGTTGAGCAACTAAACATTCATACCTGTCAGCATCTTCAGGAGCCATGTATTGCGTCTCATGATCAGAATCGTCTCCACCGTGTTCGTCACATGTAATAAGAGCCAAAGTCTCCTCATCATAGTCACTAGCAGACTCATACCCACCATCCTCAGTAACAATCATCACACGCTTAGATGGGCATTCTCTCGCATAATGACCTCCACCCTTGCAACGTCGACAAATAATATCATGTTTTGCCCTGTTGATGCCATGGATGAAGAAGAGCTCTTTGCAGGCCCAGAAGGTGTGCTCTTGGCAGATAGTGGTGATTGTGCCTGTTTTATTGTATCACGGTTGGAGGTGGCAGCCGACGGAGGCGCCGGTGTAGCAGAACGTGTGGAAGTAGATGATGCACGTGGTGTCCATGATGAAGGTCGACCTGTAGAAAAGTTAGTCCGCACCAATGCCTGTCGATCCTGCACTTCACGTTCAGCTTTACAAGCAAGATGGAATAAACGAGTGATATTAGTATACTCCTTATACTCTAGAATCGTCTGAATATCTCTATTTAATCCACCCATAAAACGTGCAAGCATAGCTTCATTCTCCTCAACAATACCACATCTAATCATGCCAGTTTGTAATTCCTGATAATATTCTTCTATAGAATTTTTTTCCCTGTCTTAAGCGCTGCAATTTTTGAAGTAATTCACGTTGATAATATGGTGGAACCCAACGAGTACGCATAGCAGTTTTCAAAGCAGCCCAAGTAGCCGGAATAGGAAATAATCTACAATGCTCAGACCACCAAACACATGCAAAACTAGTGAATGCACAAACAGCAGCAGGAACACGTCTCTCCTCGGGATATTGTAAACATGTAAATCGTTGTTCAGTTTCTAACTCCCAAGTAAGATATATATCAGGAACATATCTACCCTCAAATGGTGGAATATTCAATTTTAGTTTAGGGAGATGGTCATGATCTCGTACCTGAGGGTGAGCCCTACCATTGCCATTATTTGCATGTGGACGACCTGGTGGTTGCTATGCTGGTGGTGGCACGTAGTTCTGATTTTGATCAACCTCATCCTCATAATCTCCCACATAATCATCCTCCTCCACATCAGCAG
>NW_021264544.1:0-1153 GCF_002162155.2 Triticum dicoccoides
CTCCAAATTAAATAAATTATATATGAAAAATTATCAGAAAAATTCAAGGAATCCATCTGTACCATTTTCATGCATGTTAGAACAACTTATAGCTGCTGTTTAGCACAAATCATACTAATGGCATTTAAATATCCACATATGGAGTTTGAATTTGAATCTTGGATTCAAACCAACTTCATTTAATCTGGTTTTAGGTGCATTAGCCCAAAACACATTCATATTGCCATGTCATAGCATGCATCATATTGTGCATTGCATTGATCGTGTTTTTCTGTATTTGCCGGTATCTGTCCCCTCTCGATAGACGTGATACCGATGATGTGATCGTTGACACTGATGAAGACTCAATGTTATCTTCAGAAGTGCCAGGCAAGCAAAACCCCCTTGTTCATTCCGATAAAATCCCACTCTCTCGCTCCTGCTCTCTTTTACTGCATTAGGACAACATCGATTCATCTGTTACTTGCTGCGGTAGCTGAACCCCCTTATCCTTTGCATGACCTGTCATTGCCACAGTAAATAGATGAAACCCACTAGCATGAGTAGGAGTTGTTTGAGCCCTGATGTGCCTACTCATTCATGCTTGTTTGTCATGCCTGCTACTGCTTAGAGTTGAGTCAGGTCTGATTCATCGAGGATGAATCAGAGGTGTGTGAACATGTCCTACTATGTGTGAGCTAAGTGTGCGAACACGATTTGGTAAAAGGTGTCGGTGAGAGGCCATGTAGGAGTACATGGTGGGTTATCTCATTGAAGCCGTCCTTAGGAACTGAGTTCTGTGTTTGTGATCCATGATTCAGCTACTACCATGCATTGGGCCCTGAAATATGACCCCGCTCGACTTCTTATTCACCCTAGTCCTCTGTCCAGGAGTTGCAACTAGTTTCTGGTGTTTGTAGCTTACTGGAGGCCGTGGACAGCGCTGACCGTAGGGGTGGGCTGTGATGCGGTAGGTACGTGGCACGGTGTACCGGATGCCCGTTTGGTATCTCGGGAACCCTGTTCACATCGTTTGGGGCTGTGAGCGAAACTCCGGCCGGATCTCCTCATGGATGGAACCCGAATAGGCGATAAACCTGGACTAGAGACTTGAGTGTTTAGGTAGGTCGTGGTCTACACCCACGTCGGCTTTCGCTTGAATTCTGCCGAGCAC
>NW_021264545.1:0-1683 GCF_002162155.2 Triticum dicoccoides
TAGTAATGGCGTAGCTCTAGGCATAATAATGGCGCACTACAGGTGTGCCATTAGTATCTGGTATACTAATGGCGCACCAGTGGTGCGCCATTAGTAAAAAATACTAGTGCCGTTGTACTAGTGGCGCACTAGTAGTGCGCCATTAGTAGGCAAAACTGGTGCGCCACTAGTAGGCCTTTTCCTAGTAGTGTAATTTCAAAAAGGGATTCAATACATATATATGAATGAAACTGAACACAAATGATGGTAATAAAATAAAATTGTGAATATTATTGCTTACGCACTTCATATTTTTGTTTAGAGTAGCCCACCTCACTGGTGGTGTGGTGGATGAAATCGCAAATGTAGTATCCACAGAAATCATTCCGGGTTCCTGCCACAACCACTTTACAAGAAATAGAGGTCAATCAAATTGATAAGCAAGCATGCTAAATGGTATTGATGAAACTAGCTAGAATCAATGGGAGATGAGCGGAACTAGCTAGTAGCTAGTACTTACTTTCGGGTGGTTAAATCGCAGCTGCGTCGGCAGTCCCGTGCGGTGAACTTTTTCCAAACCCTGCCAGACAAAGAAATCAGTTACTTGATATCAGGAAATGAACAAAGTTGTTGATACGGTGCGATAATGATCGATTGAACTTACTTCTCGAGAATTTTAGTCACGGTCGCATACTCCTCCAGATTTTTTCGTTTGGAGTCTATGACGGTTACTAGTCCGTGCTCAAGCTTAATCTCTAGAAGAATAGAGTGGAAGCTGCACACGCATGCATAACTCATAAAGTAAATTACTATAACCTCGAGTAATAAGGGAAACCGAATATGCACAAGACAGTAACACTCACTTGTATTCGTAAGGAAAGAGTATTGTAGCTTTGTTTTGATTTCGAAGTAACGATGCGAGCAAGTTGGCCTCGGTTTCTTTGGAAGAATGTTTAACACTCCATTCATCCATGAGATTTATGTTAATGAACCCAATATCACCTACTTATATTTTCTTCAATTCGGCGATCTTCAATCTACATAATATGGTGAGGATAATTATATATACATGCAATGAAAGAGCTGAGCTATATATAGAGACTTAATTAATTACAGAGAAGTAGTACTCACAGATAGTAGCAAGTGATGATTGTTTTATCGAGGGCCTTTTGATTGAAAATCTGGAAGAACTCCTCATATGGAACTAACAACACATCAATTCCAACGAGGTCGTGCTCCTTTAACTCTCAGCGAGAAAGTATTTTTCCCAGATTTCCTGCATATGTCCATGTACCAATCATGGAATCTTCGCATCATCGTTGTTAGGGAAGTACCAGGTCTGACGAGAGGCTTCCCATGCTCGAATCTTAATGTGTCCACCTCCATTGTTTCAAAAAAAAAATTGCATCATCGTCAGTCATGTAATCTCCAGGATTGGTACCGGGCAGCATCCCTAGAAGATAAGCGACGATATCGCTAGACACATTGAGCGAGGGGAACGATTGCTTCGCTTGTTCGCCGAATTGGGGAATTTTTCCCCTTTTATTCATTCTGCTAGCCTTTGCCGACCTGTACTGCTAGACGCCGGAACAGCCGGAGCAGCTACAACTGTCTTCTTTCGTTGCTGAAGAGGCGGAGCAGCCGGATGCATACCGCTATAACGCGCCGGAGCAGCCGGAGCGGTGGCATCTGTGTTCCGTTGCC
>NW_021264546.1:0-1342 GCF_002162155.2 Triticum dicoccoides
AATAAATGATAATGCATATAAACTTGAGCTGCCTGCAGATTTTGGGGTTAGTCCCACTTTTAACATTGCAGATTTGAAGCCTTATTTGGGTGAGGAAGATGAGTTTCCATCGAGGACGACTTCATTTCAAGAAGGGGAGGATGATGAGGACATCAATACCATTGTTACACCCACAGCCCCTACTGCTACATATACGGGACCAATTACTAGAGCTCGCGCACGCCAATTAAATTATCAGGTACTTTCGTTTCTTGGTAATGATTCTAATGTTCATGAGAATATGATGCTGCCTAAATTGGATACATTTGTTTTGCTTACAAATGAAGGGCCTAGCTTGGAGAAGGATGAACATTGGAGCAAGAACAAGCATGGAGATGATGCCATGCGCAAGGGGAACAAGAACGGAGTTACAAGTGATGATTTCAGGACTTTGAAGCCACCATAATGGGTGCATGAAGCCATGGACGAAATATAAAAGATGCCACTTCATAAATTTCGTCCCGAGGCTATTATAGGTGCTGCGTCACCTTTTTATTGGGCCAGGCCCATGTAATTTCGAAATACATAAGTATAGGCTATTTTTAGAGTCCGTATGTGCGGGGAAACAAGAGATAGGGTTGATTTCGGACCCCTCCACCAAGGGCCACGAAATTCCCCCCCTCTTCCTCCATATATACAGCCCTTAGGGCATCGTTTAGACTTTGTGGTGGATATATGGTGGTGGTATATGGCAGCGGTGATGGTAGCGGTGGTAGTATATGGATATGTATCGGTGGTGGTATATGGACACGGATTGGTGGTGGTATATGGATACGGATTCGGAGCGGTGGCGGATAAGCGGTGGTGGTAGATGGCAGAGGCGATGATGATGGTGCGGCGGCGGCGTGACAACTTATGACCAGAACTCGAAACTCTAAAAGACTAGACTCTAAGACCAGCAACTAGACACGATGATGCAACCGCAAATTCAACAAAGCAAAACCCTAAAAAGATTATGCAAAGGCTCAGATTGGTTCGGATATGATGAACTAACCCTAATTTTTTTTGTGGCTTTTTCGTGGACTGTAGGTATGAAGAACAGACTCGATCTAAACTACGAAAAACTGTAAAATCTCACCGAGCAACCTGGAAATCTGATACCACTTGATAGAGGCAAAGGTGTCCCGTCTTTCGATGAGATGATGGATATCGCTTTGGTGGCAGTCGACTTTGACGATCCGACTACGAACGTGCGAGGACGTCGCGCCTTAGCAATCGCTAAACCAACTCCAAGAGGTTATTGACCACGCCGGAGCACGATCAACCTGACCACGAGGGTCTGTTTCCTGCGAGCAAACGAAGA
>NW_021264547.1:0-1303 GCF_002162155.2 Triticum dicoccoides
GAAGAAGGACACATGCCGGCCAGCCTAAGTGTTCCGGAGCAGTAGCAAGCTACCATGGCTCAGTGGAAACACTAGGAGACATTTCCCGGTAAGAGAGGCTACTAAAGATAAACAACTAGATGGTCAGATCCCACACATACCAAGCATTTCAATAACATACACACAATATGCTCGATATGTGCAAATACAACATGGCATCACAACATGACTCTACAAATCAAGTATTTTAATCAATAGGCTCCGAGGAGCGAGATATTACAAACATGGGTCTCATGACCCAACAATCAGAGCATACAAGTCAAAGCACAAGCGGAAGCTATCATGTCCGAGTACAGACATCTATAAATGAAAAAGGCTGAGAAGCCTGACTATCTACCAGATCCTGCCGGGGCACAAGATCGTAGCTGAGGTAACAAGCTAAACGTGGAAGTCCACGCGAAACTACTAGTGAGACCGAAGTCTCTCTGCAAAGCATAAAATAGGCAAACGTGAGTACAAATGTACCCAGCAAGACTTACATCAGAACTAACTACATATGCATCATTATCAACAAAGGGGTGGTGGGGTTTAACTGCAGCAAGCCAGCTTTGACTCGGTGGCTATCCTAAACTACGACTGCAAGCGACTCTTCTGAGATGGCGCACACGAGTCCACATATTCACCATATCAATACACCACTATGGATCCGCTCCCGTCTCCCTACGAGAACGCCATCCATAGCACTCACGCTTATCTTGCGTATTTTAGAGTATCCACTTTCACTTGTCTATGAACTGATACAAGCAACCCAGAAGTCCTTTTCCGCGGACACGGCTATTCGAATAGATGACGTTAACCCTGCAGGGGTGTACTTCTTCACACACGCTCTCACCACTTACCGCCGTTTACACGACATGTACTCGGCAACCTTCAAGCGGAAGCCCAACGTGGGTGTCGGCCACGGCCTGCCTAAACACTCAAGTCTCTAGTCCAGGTTTATCGCCTATTCGGGTTCCATCCATGAGGAGATCCGGCCGGAGTTTCGCTCACAGCCCCAAACGATGTGTACAGGGTTCCGTGACACCAAACGGGCGCCCGGTTTACCCGGCCACGTGCCTACCGCATCACAGCCCACCCCTACGGTCAGCGCTGCGCACGGCCTCCAGCATACTACAAACACCAGAAACTACTTGCAACTCCTGGACAGAGGACAAGGGTGATCAAGAAGCCGAGAGGGTCCATTGGTTTCGGGCCCAATGCGTGGTAGTAGCTGAATCATGGATCACAAACACAGAACTCAGTTCCTGAGGACGGCTGCAATGAG
>NW_021264548.1:0-1712 GCF_002162155.2 Triticum dicoccoides
TAATGGGAACCCCTTGACAGTTCGCCTTAAGTAAAGCTCTTCCAGCAATGCCCAACATTGGTTTTACCATTCGCCACCTAGCCTCTTTTTCCCTTGGGTTTCGCGGACTCAAGGGTCATCATTATTTTACCCCCCCCCCCCGGGCCAGTGCTCCTCTGAGTGTTGGTCCGAACTGAGCTGCCTGCGGGGCCACCTCGGGGAAACTTGAGGGTTGGTTTTACTCGTAGCTAGTCTCATCTGAGTGTGCCCTGAGAAAGAGATATGTGCAGCTCCTATCGGGATTTGTCGGCACATTCGGGCGGTGTTGCTGGTTTAGTTTTACCCTGTCGAAATGTCTTGTTGTACCGGGATACCGAGTCTGATCGGAGTGTCTCGGGTGGAGGTCTATTCCTTTCGTTGACCGTGAGAGCTTGTGATGGGCTAAGTTGGGACACCCTGCAGGGATTTGAACTTTCGAAAGCCGTGCCCGCGGTTATGGGCAGATGGGAATTTGTTAACGTCCGGTTGTAGAAAACCCGAAGTTGACCTTAATTAAAATACATCAACCGCGTGTGTAACCGTGATGGTCTCTTTCCGGCGGAGTCCGGGAAGTGAACACGGTTGTTGGAGTTATGCTTGACGTAGGTTGCTATAGGTTCACTTCTTGATCATACCTTTATCGACCGTGCTTTGCCTTCTCTTCTCGCTCTCATTTGCGTATGTTAGCCACCATATATGCTAGTCGCTTGCTGCAGCTCCACCTCATACCTTTACCTTACCCATAAGCTTAAATAGTCTTGATCTCGCGGGTGCGAGATTGCTGAGTCCCCGTGGCTCACAGATACTTCCAAAACCAGCTTGCAGGTGCCGTTGAGTCCGTGCAGATGACGCAACCAAGCTCAAGGAGGAGCTCGATGAAGATCTTGTCCTTTGTGGTGTTTCGTGCTAGTTGATCAGTAGTGGAGCCCTGTTGGGGTCGATCGGGACCTTTGTCGCATTTGGGGTTCTTCTTTTATTTAGGCTCCGTAGTCGGGCCCTGATTGTATTTGGTTGTTGTAATGCTTTATTCATGTATTTGTGTGAAGTGGCGATTGTAAGCCAACTATGTATCTCTTTCCCTTATGTATTATATGGGTTGTGTGAAGATTACCTCACTTGCGACATTGCTTTCAATGCGGTTATGCCTCTAAGTCGTGCTTCGACACGTAGGAGATATAGCCGCATCGAGGGCGTTACATCCACCCCCTGATAGAGATTTTGGTCTCTTGCAAGGACGCGGCAGAAAATGCGGCGACTTTGGTCTCTTGCAAGCAAAGCACCGAGCAGCGCGATTGCAGAACTAGGGAGTTGACCCCACACCTACGTGCAGGATCGTTGTGACCCCGCACGTAACAATTGAGCAAAGTGAAACTACTCATATCCTCAAAAAAAAAATTGAGCAAAGTGAAACTACTCATAAAGGAAATACAAAGTAACACAGGCTAATGGCATACTCGTACAACGAGCAGCGATTTTGAAGAACAGCGGAGATACGGCCGGTCTACGAAGCACGGGCGGCCGGCGGGGTCGTCAACTAAACAGAACTGACACACACGGCATCACCGAAGGGCGGTGCAGTACACAGACACATGCAGGCGAGGGGCTATCTATCATCAACAACAGAAAAGCACCCTGGAGCAGGACTATCCTCATCTTCAGAGCACGCCACCGGCGCCTTCGCCGGCCAGCCCGCT
>NW_021264549.1:0-1055 GCF_002162155.2 Triticum dicoccoides
AGCCTTTTTCATTTATAGATGTCTGTACCCAGACATGATAGCTTCCGCTTGTGCTTTGACTTGTATGCTCTGATTGTTGGGTCATGAGACCCCTGTTTGTAATATCTCGCTCCTCGGAGCCTATTGAATAAGTACTTGTGTCGTAGAGTCATGTTGTGATGCTTCGTTGTATTTGCACATATCGAGCATATTGTGTGTATGCTACTGAAATGCTTGGTATGTGTGGGATCTGACTACCTAGTTGTTTATCTTTAGTAGCCTCTCTTACCGGGAAATGTCTCCTAGTGTTACCGCTGAGCCATGGTAGCTTGCTACTGCTCTGGAACACTTAGGCTGGCCGGCATGTGTCCTTCTTCGTTCCTGTGTCTGTCCCTTCGGGGAAATGTCACGCATTGAGTACCGGAGTCCTGTTAGCCCGCTACAGCCCGGTTTACCGGAGTCCTGCTAGCCCAGTGCTACTGCCCGGACCCACTTGCTGATGACCGACACGTTCGATGCTGGGTCATGGATGCCTGTCCCTGTAAGTCTGTGCCACTTTGGGTTTACGACTAGCCATGTCAGCCCGGGCTCTTTATCATATGGATGCTAGTGACACTATTATATACGTGAGCCAAAATGCGCAAACGGTCCCGGGCAAAGGTAAGGCGACACCGTGGGGATACCGTGCGTGAGGCCGCAAAGTGATATGAGGTGTTACCGGCTAGATCGATGTGACATTGAGTCGGGGTCCTGACAGCGTTGGTATCAGAGCTTGACTGCCTGTAGGATTACCAAGCCAAACTGGTCGAAGTTGAGTCTAGAAATTCTTTAGTTATATAAGGGAATTGATTGTGGGATGGAACGTAAGGCTCTTTTTACTCCTTATACCTCATGCCCTTCTGATCTGAGTCATCTTATCTTTCCTACGGGGTTAAGGAACTAGGTCTTCTCATCTATCTATCAGGATCACGTGTTACTAATCAGTAGACTTATAAGATTGTTGGATTTAAGTCTCAGTTCAGTTCCTACTACTTCCGTATGTTAATTGTTGATCTCGGAACCTCGATATTGTGCTT
>NW_021264550.1:0-1134 GCF_002162155.2 Triticum dicoccoides
TCATATCACTTTGCGGCCTCACGCACGGTATCCCCACGGGTGTCGCCTTACCTTTGCCCGGGACCGTTTGCGCATTTTGGCTCACGTATATGATAGTGTCGCTAGCATCCATATGATAAAGAGCCCGGGCTGACATGGCTAGTCGTAAACCCAAAGTGGCACAGACTTACAGGGACAGGCATCCATGACCCAGCATCGAACGTGTCGGTCATCAGCAAGTGGGTCCGGGCTGTAGCACTGGGCTAGCAGGACTCCGGTAAACCGGGCTGTAGCGGGCTAACAGGACTCCGGTACTCAATGCGTGACATTTCCCCGAAGGGACAGACACAGGAACGAAGAAGGACACATGCCGGCCAGCCTAAGTGTTCCAGAGCAGTAGCAAGCTACCATGGCTCAGCGGTAACACTAGGAGACATTTCCCGCTAAGAGAGGCTACTAAAGATAAACAACTAGGTAGTCAGATCCCACACATACCAAGCATTTCAATAACATACACACAATATGCTCGATATGTGCAATACAACATGGCATCACAAAATGACTCTACGACTCAAGTAGTTTATTCAATAGGCTCCGAGGAGCGCGATATTACAATCATGGGTCTCATGACCCAACACTCAGAGCATACAAGTCAAAGCACAAGCGGAAGCTATCATGTCTGGGTACATACATCTATAAATGGAAAAGGCTGAGAAGCCTGACTATCTATCAGATCCTGCCGAGGGCACAAGATCGTAGCTGAGGTATCAAGCTAAACGTCGAAGTCCACGTGGAACTACTAGTGAGACTGAAGTCTCTCTGCAAAACATAAAATAGGCAAACGTGAGTACAAATGTACCCAGCAAGACTTACATCAGATCTATCTACACATGCATCATTATCAACAAAGGGGATGGTGGAGTTTGACTGCAGCAAGCCAGCTTTGACTCGGTGGCTATCCTGAACTACGACTGCAAGTAACTCTTTTGAGGTGGCGCACACGAGTCCACATATTCACCATATCAATACACCACTATGGATCCGCTCCCGTCTCCCTACGAGAACGCCATCCATAGCACTCACGCTTATCTTGCGTATTTTAGAGTATCCACTTTCACTTGTCTATGAACTGATATAAGCAACCCAGAAGTCCTT
>NW_021264551.1:0-2529 GCF_002162155.2 Triticum dicoccoides
TAGATAATACAAGATGTGGCAAAGTGTTGTATTCAATAGAGATTACAGTGATAAATTGGTGAAATTAGTTTGCTCTCTGATCTCTGTTAGCTTTAAATCGCTAGGAAGCCATGTAGTCCTATTTTTAGTACTAGGAGGAGAACATATATTAAATCTATGTCATCCAGGGAAGATCTCTGTTGTGCTGGGGCAAACTAAACCAGAGCAAGCACTTACTCAAGGCAAGGAGCAGTGCTCGTACTTGCTCATGGTTGAGGTAGATTCAGGTTAAATTTTATGTGTTGATTCCCTTCTCTTGCACATGTCTAGGTCTTTGTGCCTGATCAAGCTGTTCTTTGACAAGTATTATCTTTGAGTGATGCCATGTTGGTAATAAAATACTATATAACTCACATTTCATTTCTTATGTGTTCCTTTTTCATTTTTGTTCTGTTCTTATTTTTCAAGTATTATTTTTGACTTGTTCCAGATATTTAAATGTCTTTTTACGTATCCTTTGTTTGTTCTCAATTTGGATGCTTTCATGCAGATCAAGTTATTATGGAGGAAAAAATGAAGGGGTGCATTGCAATCTAGATTTGACTAAATGTGTGGCACAATCTGTTGACAAACACATTTACATTTAAGTATGTGTAGTATGCTTCAGGTAATTAACCACAACATTTGTTTCGTCAATTATTTCCTTTTCATTCAGTGAATGTCCTTTTGTTAAAAAGCGCGAGTCCAATGTGCAAGTACGGAAAAGGTTCTCCCATTGGGTTGCCACTACAACGAAATAAGCATGTAAATGACTGTTAAACATACTCTATTTTTGTAATTCAAAGGCAATGTTTCTGCCAGTCTCTTGAAAGAACTAAAAGAAATGCAGCCTTTAAAACTGAATGTCTACATTCATTTTTGGAGATCACGGAGCTATATATTAACGAGTTATTATGTTGATGCACACTGCATTCAATTTAGTGAGCTTGTTATTTTTCTGATCGGATTCAGTGGTAATGGAATTGGGTGGTGAAGAAAACTAGCAAGCTGCATAGGAGAAATTCATACATGCACCCGCATGAATAATAATTTTCCAAATGTCAAATAGTTCTAGAAAAACTATACATATAAATATCTGAATCATCTGTGTCCTTGTAAAATTAGTGGAAAAATGATTTGGGAGGGTGAGGTTGCTTTAGTCTTGACCATGAAGTGCTCTTTGCTAGCGATGTCGCGGCCAGTTGGCCACTCGCTCTCCAAATCCTGCAGCTGTGCATGGGTCCGATGGACATGCATGGCGGCTCAGACCTGCGGGCTCCACGATCACCACGACGCTGCTTCCTGGCCTTGCCGCTGGCAGTCACCGAACCCTCACCGGATTGTCGACCCCACAACTAACCATCACCCTCATCTCATTAGTTGGCTTCCCTCTACTGGATCCGAATTTTTTTGGTTGGTTTGCAAAGTGCAGATGTGTGACCTCCTCTATGATGAAGGCATCAAGGAGATGAACTTTTGCTTCTCAAGTTTTGATTTAGTTGAGATGTTTAAGAAATATTGGTCACTTCCAAGTAAATTTTATGATGATGTGATATATGTCTACTAATTTCCATTTTTTCCATTTGTGTTCAGGTATCTATACTAAAGGTTGCAGTACAACACTAGCTGGTTACAATTTTGTAGATTTCCTTTTACCCTTAGTTTGTGCTCCCTCCGATCCAAATATAAGTGTCGCAGCTTTGAACTAAGGTGTTCGACCTTAGTTCAAAACTGCGACACTTATTATGGATCAGAGGAAGTAGTAAATGCCAATTAGTATAGTCCCTTAAGGCCTAAAAAGTAGCATAGGATATGGGAGCAAAAGGTTCGACGAAAACTTTTAAAACCTGAGATGGAAGTATATTTTGTAGGCTTGTAGTGCATGTTCACCTGTACGAGCTAGAACTTCCTTTGTGTTGGCGGAAGTGTTAGCCTGCCATTATCAGTTGAGCATAGGGCCTGACCAGCGTTTTTTAGTCTTTCATTTACTTTTTACCAACTCAAGTAAAATGTTTGAAATCTTATATCGGCCACATCACTAAAATTTGGTTGCACTATGGTTGCATGTTTAAGTCGAAAGAGGGATCGACCTTCAATGTTGCCTCGTCAGGTTGTTTAGTCCCAACGAGGTCTAAATCCATTCCCCCATCTTGTGTCGATTTCCTTCTTAGTACTAATGTTTCCCCTTAGTGACATTGTCTATTTGGTGTCATTTTTTGTACAAAAGTACTTTATGATGTTCATCCTGCTAAGCTGCAGGGGTAATAGTGCTTCCAGTATTTGTAATTTTGAATCATGGTCAATTGATCAGTCATGGATCAGATGGCTTAGTATGTGACAGAGGCTCTTTGCTCCAATCAATTAGTGGGAGATCAAATAGCTTAAGCTTGCCGTACACAATGCAATGTAACTAGAATAGTCTTTATCTTTTAATCAGTTTCCCAGTTATATTTCTTCTAGAATTTAGTTTTTTTACTTTGTGATTTATTGACATTTTGTTAGATGATACAT
>NW_021264552.1:0-657 GCF_002162155.2 Triticum dicoccoides
GCGGTGTCGAAAAGGAGTAATTTTCAGGCCTCGGGTTGTGTTTGGGTCGGGCTTACACGTGGTGTTGTCGAAAAGGAGTAATTTTCTGGCCTCGGGTTGTGTTTCGGTCGGGCTTGCACGTGGTTGTGTCGAAAATGAGTAATTTTCGGGTCTCAAGCTGGCCTTACACATGGAGATGTTAAAAAAGTGTCATCCGGGCCATGCTTTTGGCCTTCAGGCTAGCATGCGTTAGGGAGGTATATTTGGAATGGATGAAAAATGTTGTTCGGGCCGTAGTATTCGGCTTTAGACTAGCGTTCAGCTTACATGTGGCGGTGTCAAAATGGAGTAATTTTCAGGCAGCGGGTTGTATTTGGGTCGGACTTACACGTGGCGGTGTCGAAAAGTTGTAATTTTTAGGCATCGGGTTGTGTTCTGGTCGGGTTTACACGTTGTGGTGTCAAAATGTTGTAATTTTCATGCATCGTGTTGTGTTCCGATCGGGCTTACAGGTTGTGGTGTCGAAAACTAGTAATTTTCAGGCCTCGGGTTATGTTTGGGTCGCGCTTACACGTGGGGGTGTCAAAAAGGAGTAATTTTCTGGCCTCGGGTTCTGTTTGGGTCGGGCTTACACGTGGCGGTGGCGAGAAGGAGTAATATTCAGGCCTTCGGTTGTGT
>NW_021264552.1:5987-6561 GCF_002162155.2 Triticum dicoccoides
CAGGCCTCAGGTTGTGTTTGGGTCGGGCTTACACGTGGTGATGTCGAAAAGGAGTAATTTTCTGGCCTCGGGTTATGTTTGGGTCGGGCTTGCACGTGGTTGTGTTGAAAATGAGTAACTTTCGAGTCTCAAGCTGGCCTTACAAATGGAGACGTTAAAAAAGTGTCATCCGGGCCATGCTTTTGGGCTTCAGGCTTGCATGCGGTAGGGAGTTACACTAGGAATGGATGAAAAATGTTGTTCGGGCCGTAGTATTGGGCTTCAGACTAGCATTCAGCTTACATGTGGCGGTGTCAAAAAGGAGTAATTTTCAGGCAGAGGGTTGTGTTTGGGTCGGGCTTACATGTGGCGGTGTCGAAAAGTTGTAATTTTCAGGCATCGGATTGTGTTCTTGTGGGCTTACACGTTGTGGTGTCAAAAAGTAGTAATTATCAGGCCTCGGTTGTGTTTGGGTCAGGCTTACACATGAAGGTGTCGAAAAGGAGTAATTTTCAGGCCTTGGGTTGTGTTTGGGTCGGGATTACAGGTGGCGGTGTCGAAAAGGAGTAATTTTCAAGCATCTGGTTGTGTTTGG
>NW_021264552.1:6571-7470 GCF_002162155.2 Triticum dicoccoides
GGGTTGTATTTGGGTCGGGCTTACACTTGGGGGTGTCGAAAAGGAGTAATTTTCTGGCATAGGGTTGTGTTTGGGTCGGGCTTACACGTGGCGGTGTCAAAAACTTGTAATTTTCAGGCATCGGGTTGTGTTTGGGTCATGCTTACACGTGGCGGTGTCGAAAAGGAGTAATTTTCAGGCATCAGGTTGTGTTTGGGTCGGGCTTACACGTGGCGGTGTCGAAAAGTTGTAATTTTGAGGCATTGGATTGTGTTCTGGTCGGGGTTTCACATTGTGGTGTCGACAAGTTGTAATTTTCAGGCATCTGGATGTGTTCTGGTCAGGCTTACACGTTCTGGTTTCGAAAAGATGTAATTTTCATGTCACATCCCTAGTTCTGACAATGCCTAGTGCATGCATTAGAGTGTTACATCATGTTTAAATTTCATTTAAACCTGAGATGGGGATTGACTAAGCCCTAGCCCCAAATGAATTCAACTAGGGTCAAAATAAAACCTTTTTCATTGAACTCAAAATGTCCTCTAAAAATGTTCAACATTTCTGGTTTGAGGTGGAAGCATCTACCAAAAATGTTTTATATTTTTGCAGGACATATTTGGTCACTGAATTAAATCATATAGTATTTTCATTTGGGCATTTAAATGCTATTAAATATTTCAAATGCTCAAATAATCATAAACTAAAATGTTTACTGTTGGATATATTCTAAACAGTAGCCATGATTAGTTTCATGATTTTTGAAAGTGTCTGAGTATTTTTAATAAAGCCCTAAATTTACAGAATAATAGAAAACAGTAAATAAAAAGAAAAGAGAAGAAGTACCTGGCGCTCACCTGTGCTGGCCCAGCCTCCCCTGTGCAGCCCACCTGCGTGGCCCAGCCCACCTCCTTCCCCCCCCC
>NW_021264552.1:7914-8701 GCF_002162155.2 Triticum dicoccoides
TAATTTTCAGGCCTTGGGTTGTGTTTGGGTCGGGCTTACACGTGGCGGTGTCGAAAAGGAGTAATTTTCAGGCCTCGGATTGTGTTTGGGTCGGGCTTACACGTGGCGGTGTCGAAAAGTTGTAATTTTTAGGCATTGGGTTGTGTTTGGGTCGGACTTACACGTGGTGTTGTCGAAAAGGAGTAATTTTCTGGCCTCGGGTTGTGTTTCGGTCGGGCTTGCACGTGGTTGTGTCGAAAATGAGTAATTTTCGGGTCTCAAGCTGGCCTTACACATGGAGATGTTAAAAAAGTGTCATCCGGGCCATGCTTTTGGGCTTTAGGCTAGCATGCGGTAGGGAGGTATATTTGGAATGGATGAAAAATGTTGTTTGGGCCGTAGTATTCGGCTTCAGACTAGCGTTCAGCTTAGATGTGGTGGTGTCAAAATGGAGTAATTTTCAGGCAGCGGGTTGTGTTTGGGTCGGGCTTACACGTGGCGGTGTCGAAAAGTTGTAATTTTTAGGCATCGGGTTGTGTTCTGGTCGGGCTTACACATTGTGGTGTCAAAATGTTGTAATTTTCATGCATCGGGTTGTGTTCCGATCGGGTTTACACGTTGTGGTGTCGAAAACTAGTAATTTTCTGGCCTCGGGTTATGTTTGGGTCGCGCTTACACGTGGGGGTGTCAAAAAGGAGTAATTTTCTGGCCTCGGGTTCTGTTTGGGTCGGGCTTACACGTGGCGGTGGCGAGAAGGAGTAATATTCAGGCCTTCGGTTGTGTTTGGGTCGGGCTTACAGATGGCGGT
>NW_021264552.1:8759-9359 GCF_002162155.2 Triticum dicoccoides
AGCGGTGTCGAAAAGGAGTAATTTTCAGGCCTTGGGTTGTGTTTGGGTCGGGCTTACACGTGGCGGTGTCGAAAAGGAGTAATTTTCAGGCCTCGGGTTGTGTTTGGGTCGGGCTTACACGTGGCGGTGTCGAAAAGTTGTAATTTTTAGGCATTGGGTTGTGTTTGGGTCGGGCTTACACGTGGTGTTGTCGAAAAGGAGTAATTTTCTGGCCTCGGGTTGTGTTTCGGTCGGGCTTGCACGTGGTTGTGTCGAAAATGAGTAATTTTCGGGTCTCAAGCTGGCCTTACACATGGAGATGTTAAAAAAGTGTCATCCGGGCCATGCTTTTGGGCTTCAGGCTAGCATGCGGTAGGGAGGTATATTTGGAATGGATGAAAAATGTTGTTTGGGCCGTAGTATTCGGCTTCAGACTAGCGTTCAGCTTAGATGTGGTGGTGTCAAAATGGAGTAATTTTCAGGCAACGGGTTGTGTTTGGGTCGGGCTTACACGTGGCGGTGTCGAAAAGTTGTAATTTTTAGCCATCGGGTTGTGTTCTGGTCGGGCTTACACATTGTGGTGTCAAAATGTTGTAATTTTCATGCATCGGGTTGTGTTCC
>NW_021264552.1:9789-10461 GCF_002162155.2 Triticum dicoccoides
CTTACATCTGGCAGTGTCGAAAATGAGTAAATTTTAGGCCTCGGGTTGTGTTTGTGTCGGGCTTACATGTGGCGGTGTCGAAAAGGAGTAATATTCAGGCCTTGGGTTGTGTTTGGGTCGGGCTTACACGTGGCGGTGTCGAAAAGGAGTAATTTTCAGGCATTGGGTTGTGTTTGGGTCAGGCTTACACGTGGTGGTGTCGAAAAAGAGTAATTTTCGGCCTCGGGTTGTGTTTCGGTCGGGCTTGCACGTGGTTGTGTCAAAAATGAGTAATTTTCGGGTCTCAAGCTGGCCTTACACATGGAGACGTTAAAAAAGTGTCATCCGGGCCATGATTTTCGGCTTCAGGCTAGCATGCGGTAGGGAGTTATATTTGGAATGGATGAAAAATGTTGTTCGGGCCGTAATATTCGGCTTCAGACTAGCGTTCAGCTTACATGTGGCGGTGTCAAAATGGAGTAATTTTCAGGCAGAGGGTTGTGTTTGGGTCGGGCTTACACATGGCGGTGTCGAAAAGTTGTAATTTTCTGGCATCGGGTTGTGTTCCGGTCGGGCTTACATGTTGTGGTGTCGAAAACTAGTAATTTTCAAGCCTCAGGTTATGTTTGGGTCGCGCTTACGTGTGGGGGTGTCGAAAAGGATTAATTTTCTGGCCTCGGGTTCTGTTTGGGT
>NW_021264552.1:10609-11525 GCF_002162155.2 Triticum dicoccoides
GACTAATATTCAGGCCTTGGGTTGTGTTTGGGTCGGGCTTACAGGTGGCGGTGTCGAAATGGAGTAATTTTTAGGCATCAGGTTGTGTTCTGGTCGGGCTTACATGTTGTGGTGTCGAAAAGATGTAATTTTTAGGTATCGGGTTGTGTTCTGGCCGGGCTTACAAGTGGGGTGTCGAAAAGGAGTAATTTTCTGGCATCGGGTTGTGTTTGGGTCAGTCTTACACGTGGCGGTGTCAAAAAGTTGTAATTTTCAAGCATCGGGTTGTGTTTGGGTCGGGCTTACACGTCGCGGTGTCAATAAGGAGTACTCCCTCCGTTCCAAAATAGATGACTCAACTTTGTACTAACTTTAGCACAAAGTTGGGTCATCTATTTTGGAACGGAGGGAGTAATTTTCAGGCCTTGGGTTGTGTTTCGGTCAGGCTTACATGTGGCGGTGTCGAAAAGGAGTAATTTGTAGGCATCGGGTTGTGTTTGGGTCGGGCTTACACATGGCGTTGTCGAAAACTTGTAATTTTGGGGCATCGGGTTGTGTTTGGGTCGGCCTTACACGTTGTGGTATTGAAAAGTTGTAATTTTCAGGCATCGGGTTGTGTTTGAGTTGGGCTTACACGTGGCGGTGTCGAAATGGTATAATTTTCAGGCATCGAGTTGTGTTCCGGTCGGGATTACACGTTGTGGTGTCAAAAAGTAGTAATTTACAGGCCTCGGGTTGTATTTGGGTCGGGCTTACATGTGGGGGTGTCCAAAAGGAGTAATTTTCTGGCCTCGGGTTGTGTTTGTGTCGGGCTTACACATGGCAGTGTCGAAAAGGAGTAATTTTCAGGCCTTGGGTTGTGTTTGGGTCGGGCTTACAGGTGGCGGTGTCGAAAAGGAGTAATTTTCAAGCATCTAGTTGTGTTTGGGTCGGTCTT
>NW_021264552.1:14461-15161 GCF_002162155.2 Triticum dicoccoides
TGGTCGGGCTTACACGTGGCGGTGTCCAAAAGGAGTAATTTTTAGGCCTTTGGTTGTGTTTGGGTCGGGCTTAGACGTGGCGGTGTCGAAAAGGAGTAATTTTCAGGCCTTGGGTTGTGTTTGGTCGGGCTTACATGTGGCAGTGTCGAAAAGTTGTAATTTTCAGGCATTGGGTTGTGTTTGGGTCGGGCTTACACGTGGTGGTGTCGAAAAGGAGTAATTTTCTGGCCTCGGGTTGTGTTTGGGTCGGGCTTGCACGTGGTTGTGTCGAAAATGAGTAATTTTTGGGTCTCAAGCTGGCCTTACACATGGAGACGTTAAAAAAGTGTCATTCGGGCCATGCTTTTGGGCTTCAGGCTAGCATGCGGTAGGGAGTTACACTTGGAATGGATGAAAAATGTTGTTCGGGCCGCAGTATTGGGCTTTAGACTAGCGTTCGGCTTACATGTGGTGGTGTCGAAAAGGAGTAATTTTCAGGCAGAGGGTTGTGTTTGGGTCGGGCTTACACGTGGCGGTGTCGAAAGGTTGTAATTTTCAGGCATCGGGTTGTGTTCTGGTGGGGCTTACACGTTGTGGTGTCGAAATGATGTAATTTTCAGGCATCGGGTTGTGTTCCGGTCAGGCTTACACGTTGTGGTGTCGAAAAGTAGTAATTTTCAGGCCTCGGATTATGTTTGGGTCGCGCTTACACGTGGGGGCT